>NW_025535932.1:0-74907 GCF_020615455.1 Coregonus clupeaformis | reverse complement strand
AATTTTGATAAACTCCCTTATCTACTGGGTGAAAAACCACAGTGTGCCATCACAGCTGCAAGATTTGTGACCTGTTGCCACAAGAAAAGGGCAACCAGTGAAGAACAAACACCATTGTAAATACAACCCATATTTATGTTTATTTATTTTCCCATTTGTACTTTAACTATTTGCACATTGTTACAACACTGTATATATACATAATATGACATTTGAAATGTCTTTATTCTTTTGAAACTTCTGAGTGTAATGTTTACTGTTAATATTTATTGTTTATTTCACTTTTGTTTACTATCTACTTCCCTTGCTTTGGCAATGTTAACACACGTTTCCCATGCCAATAAAGCCCTTAAATTGAATTGAATTGAGTAGATTGAGGGGCAGATAGAAGGAGGGTGGCAGGGAGAGTGAGCAAGGGAAAGAGGGAAGGAGGCAAACACTGGACCCCAAACCTCAATATGTCATCTGATATCCGGTTTTTTGCCCTCAGTGCCCCCTTCCACCCCCACCCATGCCCTCCACACAACATCACCACTACCACCCCATCTCACTGGCTGTGCCAAGGGGCTTGGAGGCCCAGGGCTGATGGAGGGTAATGGGGGGCCTAGGAGGGGATGCGTGGGATGCCATGCCATGGTGGGAAATGAGGGGGTGGTGAGTTGGTCCAATCCACTAACCAACATCCAGGCGCAGTGTCTGAAAAATAGTGCAATCCACTAATTCAGAGAGAGACAGAGGGGTAGGAGGGGCAATATAAGGGTTTGTAAAAAAAGTGTTTGCGTATGCTCTTGTGTGTGACACAGCCTCTGTCAGGATGCGTCTCGGTCTGCTGCTCCTAGGCTGAGCACTTCATCACCTCCGCCTCCCGTCCCCTCCCTCCCCTCCTCACCCGTTCCGTCACCTGCTCACTTGCATAGACAGGGCCCTGTCACCGCGTCACAAACAGTGGCAAGCACAGAGTCTGTGTGTGTGTGTGTGTGTCTGTGTGAGTGTGTGTGTATTATATAGAAGGCAGATGGGTCTTTACGTTATGTAGCTTGATTTGATGAGGAATAATCTCCAAGGCTCTCTAAAATGTGATGAATTGGTGCCTCTAGGGCAATTCAAAAGGCTCAATGAGGACCTTTTACTAAAGAATGTATTTGTTTTCTATGATTGTGCTTTGCTTTTCGTGTATTGATGTGAATATTGATGTGTATATTGATGTGCATATTGATGTGTGTAGTGTATTTTGATGTGTATTGATGTGTATACAGGGCTCACTGTAAAACATACCTTGGTCTCAGCATGACTCCCTCTCAAAATAAAGGTTAAATAAAATAAAAGTAGGGTGTCTCAGCCTCCCGCTTCCGCTTTTCCTCCTATATCATCCACAGCTCCTCTCCTCTCCTCTCCTCTCCTCTCCTCTCCTCTCCTCTCCTCTCCTCTCCTCTCCTCTCCTCTCCCTCTCCTCTCCCCTCCCCTCCTCTCCAGGAACAGATTCTCTATAGTCTCATGTTGCGTAATGCTGACAAGAGAGAGAGAAAAACTATGATTCAGGCATTACAATTAGACATTATTATGGACTCTCATCCTGGTTCTCTCCTTCTCTCTGTTTCACCCCTCCTCCTTTCCCCAATTATAGCAGACCCCCCCATCCATTTTTACATCTCTTCCTCATTAGTTAGCTTTGGGATTATGTTGCTGCTGTTGAACATGATAAAACACCAACTGGTGTGCAGTGATTATAATCACTAATTTGTTTGTTACTAGGGCAGATTCAAGTTTTTTATTGTTTATTTTACAGCAGGGTTTACAGAATGTTTTAATGTGTTATTCCAATTAACCACTATTAATTGGCTAGTCAGTATTCTATTTGTATTCTATTTGTATTCTATTCTATTTTATATTTTATTCTATTCACTTCAAGGTAATGATACCAACGGGATAATGTCACAGCAGGTACATGGGCAAACCTTTGGTTATAGCCATATTCTCACCACTCACACCATTCACACCATCTCTCTACACTATTCTGATACTTGTGTTCCTCAAAAATCTATCCAAATCACAGCAAACCTTTTTCCTCACTGTGTTTTTGGTTTATGGTTCTGGAGTGGCAGGCAGACATTGGGGACAAACAGCCGATCAGATCTGAGAGCCAGGACCCAGGACTCAGTAAGGAACAGCCCAGTCTCTTGCCCACATGTGCTGCCTATGCTGCCTGCCTGCCTGCCTGCCTGTCTGCCTGTCTGCCTGTCTGTCTGTCTGTCTGTCTGTCTGTCTGTCTGTCTGTCTGTCTGTCTGTCTGTCTGTCTGTCTGTCTGTCTGTCTGTCTGTCTGTCTGTCTGTGATGCCTGTCTGTCTGTGCTGCCTGTCTGTCTGTGGCTGGCTGCATAACTGCTGTGGAAACTTGGCTGTGTTTCAACAAGGTGATTTAGTGTTTGTAGAGGAGGTAATTCCAGCGAGGCTGGCACTTTGTAGCCTCCTAATTGGGCCTCTCATTAACAACAAGTAACCTTCAGTTTCTAATGAAGCGTAACTTTTTGATTTGGCTAGAGGGTGAACAAAGGAGCAGGGGAACACAAAGAAACACATAGGTAGTAAACTGCTGCTGAAAACACCTGGAAGCAATCAGAAGGAGCTTTAGATGTAGGCTACTTTTATTGTATGAACCTGTGACAGTGGTTTATACTGAGACTCAAAAAGCTTGAAATTCAGATAATGTTTTGTACACTCAGTGTATATCATCTAAGAACACCTGCTCTTTCCATGAAACAGACTGACCAGGTGAAACCTATGATCCCTTATTGATGTCACTTGTTAAATCCACTTCAATCAGTGTAGATGAAGGGGAGTAGACAGGTTAAAGAAGGATTTTTAAGCCTTGAGACAATTGAGACATGGATTGTGTGTGCCATTCAGAGGGTGAATGGGCAAGACAAAATATTTAAGTGCCTTTGAACAGGGTATGGTAGTAGGTGATAGGTGCACTGGTTTGTGTCAAGAACTGCAACGCTGCTGGGTTTTTCATGCTCAACAGTTTCCTGTGTGTATCAAGAAGGGTCCACCACCCAAAGGACATCTAGCCAACTTGACACAACTGTGGAAAGCATTGGAGTCAACATCGGCCAGCATCCCTGTGGAACTCTTTCGACACCTTGTAGAGTCCATGCCCTGATGAATTGAGGCTGTTCTGAGGGCACAAGGGGGGGGTGCAACTCAATATTAGGAAGGTGTTCTTAATGTTTTATATTTTACATTTACATTTTAGTCATTTAGCAGACGCTCTTATCCAGAGCGACTTACATTTGGTGCATACATTTTTCATACTGGCCCCCCCGTGGGAATCTTTCTACACTCAGTGTATACCTGTGATGCTACAGGGCCTCAATAAGCTGGAGGTTTTGGTCAATTGTAGGAAATGCGTGACTGGGTCTGTATATACGGTATGTATTGTCCACTCAGGTGGAAATTAATTTCACTCTGGTCAGCAGCACATCACAATATATACTGTACGCGTACATATCAAATTCACAGAATTCCCATAATCCATATGTTCTTTCTAGAGATGGGATATTGACATGACCATGTGTGACACGTGTTCTGGACTGTGTCCACTGCATTCTATACAACCAAGACCATCCCTAAAAGAAAAGGCCAGAGAGATCAATTCAGCTGCCTGGTCCATCCTGGTGTAGCCTGACAGCTGCAGTGTCAGTTGAACATCCATCCACCCAGCCATAGCGTGTGTGTGTGTGTGTTTGTGTGTGTGTGTGTGGAAATGGTGGGTAATGTTTATTGCATATGAGCCAATCTTATGGCTTGGTCTGTTTTTAAAGCCGCTCGACCTTTCCAGCCAGTGACCAGCAAATGGGTGGTCTATTCATTGCTGTTTTTATTGCGACAGGCATTTTCCCCTCTTTTTATGACTGTTTGACATTTGCTAGGTCCCTCAATAGGTCTGGCTGGGTGACATGGTAAGGACCCGGCTCACAGATAGCGCTCAGATAGATATGAAATTCCTAGTTCAAACACCACAATTCAAGGTTTTTGCAGTCGACTCAGCCGAGACCAATGGGCAGTAGTCAAAATATAAGTTACATCGAGACAGTGGACACACAGTTGTTTATAATCAGTGCTATGAATTCAATAGATTTAATATGATCACTAATTCTAACACAGACCATGTCATATGAGACAGATATAAGGGGCTATACTTTACTGTAGTCACACGTTTTCTTTCTCACTGTTCAGTGAGTAGGGAGAAGAGGCAGAGTGTTTGAGATTCTCCCCTATAGTGGCCTGTACGCTGCCACCCGCTGTGTGCTTTACGACCTGTGGGACCTCGTTAGGCTTGCAGGCAAGCAGACAGGCAGGCGGCGTCACCATGAGCTGGGCTCCTGAGCCTGACTGACTGTCACCCTGCCTGGGTCTCTGTCTGAGTCTGGGTCTGGACCTGCCTCTCCAGGGCAGGTCCAGAATGCCCCTCAGGAGGAGAGGGAGGGTGGGATGGGGGAGGGTGAAGTGGAAGGTGGAGGGTGTGGAGGGAGGGATGGAGGGTGGGGGAGGGAGGGAGGGAGAGAGGGGGTGAATTAAGGAATGGGGGAGAGAGGGAGGTGAGAGAGGGATGGAGGGGGATGGAGATTAGAGGGAAGGATGGGGTAATAAAGGGAGGGGTGGAGGATAGAGGGAAGAAGGAATGGAGAAGGGGTGGCATGGGGGTCACAGTGACAGACTGTCACATCCTTCATGAGCCTGTGCTGTAGTGGTGCTCTCATCAGCCATGACATCACCCAGCCTGTTGACATTAGCCTAGTAGGCCGCAGCTCACTGGCAATTATCTCTCCAAATGTCACAAGTGGAAAGAGGAGAGGAGAGGGCTCAGTGATGAGCTGATGAACATCCTCCATGATCACCATCACCATACAGGACCAGGCCACGGTGGAGAGGAGAGGAGTGGAAAGACACTTGTACATTGATGAGGGATTTTGAAATGGTAGGAAGCTCTTAGATGGGAGGTGATGTGACGGTTTATGTGTCCGTTGTTCGGTTGATATTTCTACACTATCTTGTCATTACATGTGTAGAATATCTGATAATTTAGATGAGGCTACTGGCAGGATTTTGTATTATAATGGCAATAAACCAATGACGTGGAGATTTGTTTATTTTTTCAAATACATTTATTGGGCTTATTGGCGATTGGCATCGACATAATGGACTTAATGGGGGCGGTGTGTGTGGTATGTTCCATATGAGAGCTGTAATCAGCCTGTAGGCCTCTGGTGGGTCTGGTCCCCCTCTGTGCCCTCCTCAGCACGGCTCCCCTTGCTCCTCTCTCTCCCTTTTCTCTGTCATCACACACTCCATACACACAGAGCCAGGAGCCAGGGAAGCCTATAGGAACCAGCCAGGATGCAGGTTAGGAAGCTAGAGAAGAGGCCCCCCCATGGCCATGGCTGAGGTGAGCTGTGCCCCCCACTGCCCCAGCTCTTTCACACCCCGGCTAAAGAAGCGTCCGCTAAAGCTAAAGCCGCTAATTGACAGGGACAGCCAATGAGACAGACTGCTGTTTTAATAAGAGAGGAGCAGAGCTAATGCCGTGCTAATGTGTGTGTGTTGCTATGCAGAATCTGCAGACTGCCCCACTGCCCCAAGCTTCACAGAGGGGGGTGTTACCACAGCAAACCCCTAATTAGTAGGTGTCAGGAATGATGATGGCAATTTGTTTCATTATTCAAATGGTTCAATACATAGTCCTAATTTGGCACATTGGCATGTGCCAAATTCTTGACTCAATGTTTCATTCAGGACTGCATGTTCGAATGAAGGAAAAAACAACGACAGATCTTAATTCAAGATGTTTGTTCTTCATTATCATCGCAGTGTAGATATGGTTCGTTTTGGTCAAAGCCGTCTTTTAGTTCCACTTTCAAAGGATAATTTTATCAAGAAAACTTGATTGAATCCCACAATGATTGAACAGTAGTGAACGGGAACAATAGCTAAAAAGCAGAGAAGACTGGCCCAGTCTTTGAAACTAACTGCTGCTTTTTCATTTTCAAAGTCATCTGGAAGGTTTGTGATTGTGCCAGCTCCATTCCTCCCTTTGGTCTTCTCTGCAGTTCCCTTCCCAGGGCTTTTAATATTTTCCCTTGACCTTTACAGAATGACCAGCAAATGTGAGATCTATTATTTTTATTGCAGCTTCTTCCCTCTAAATTACCATTTGACATTTGTGTCTGTCCGTTCTTTGGTCTGGCTCACTGAGAGGGGTTAAATACACAAGGCAGACAAAAAGCCACGCCAGGGCCAAACTAAAACGCGTTGGAAATGGACCGAGCGACCTTCACCACTGTCTGTGTGTCTGCAGCCCAGGCCAGACTCTAGTCAGCAACTGAGTTTGGGGGACACTTCAGAGGTCACCACACCCACCATGTCCTCTCTTCTCCAGCTGCTCTGGGATGTTGGGACGTTTCTCTGTCTGTCTGTCTCTCCCTGTGCTTGCCTTGCCTCCTGGCTACAGTAGTGTCCCTGCAATAGCTACATTATGAGCCCTCCTTCATCCCCCCCTACCTCCCCCTGCCTGCTTCCCCCTGCCTGCCCCAGCGGCACGTATCTCCCAGGCAACTGTCCAGGCCGCTAGGCAACCAGCAGCACCACCACTCCAAAGCTCCTCTGGCTGGGTCTCTGAGGGCTCGCTCTTTCCTCTCTCCCTCTACTTGTCATTATCTCCTCTTTGCAAGTTTGCACCATCCCTCTCTCTCCCTCTCTTACTCTCTCCCTCTCTTACTCTCTCCCTCTTTTACTCTCTCTCTCTCTCTCTCTCTCTCTCTCTCTCTCTCTCTCTCTCTCTCTCTCTCTCTCTCTCTCTCTCTCTCTCTCTCTCTCTCTCTCTCTCTCTCTTTATCTCTCTCCATCTCTCCCCCTCTATCTATCTCTCCCACTGGTTTCCCTATATAGTTTTCTTGTCCCGGTCTCTCCTTCATATTCATGTTTACTTTCACTTGATTTCTGCAGCTCTCTCACTTCTGCATCATAGCCTTATGTCTTCTTTCTCTGCCTCGCTTCCTCCTTCTCTGTACCTCTCTTCTTGCTCTTTCCTCTCTGTGCTGTGTGCCCTTATTCCTCTTCCTCTCTGTTTCTTTTGCTCTCCATCTCTCTCTCCCCCTCCTCCATTCTTCTCTTTGTTGGCTGCTGTACCGGAGCCCATGGCATGCTGTAATAACAGGTTGTCAAGCTCCTTTTTGTGCCCCTACATTTGCATATTCAAAACTGTCAGAGTGGGTTTTCCCCGAACACGCCTGAAATCTTAAATCCCTGTGAATATATGAAGAGTTTCATTCCAAAATGCTATATACCCATTATCATTGATGTTGGTAAATTAGCTTTTATTGTTTAAAGAAATTATAAAAGAGATTGGTGTGTTTTTTCACTATCTAATCCTGGCATGGGGTTGTTCAATGACGGAAGTGTATTTGTTTAAAATCTATCCCTTGATGGTTTGATTTTCAGAGAGACATATAATCATGTTTTTTGCTAAATGCTATATAATGCTAAATACTATATATATATGTGCTTAATAAGTAGTACTGTTAGGTTTTACACAGTCAAATGTAACAAATAACTACATATTTAATAAAGAACTGTACAAATAATAATTCAATACATAATATGCAGATGCTTTACAGTAAAGGCCTTTTCAGACTGTGCGTCAGATTCAGTCTTTTACGATTATCATGTCAAGCTGTTCGATGTTACCAAATTACAATATTGATATCAACCTGGCCAGATTGTACGATTTGCTTCAGTTCTGTCATCACATTCTGCGATTGGCTTGCGAGGCTACGTCAGCCAACATAGGCTACGTCAACTACAGCGGTGTATTTGATCTGCGCATGTGCCAGCACCAGCAACGCAAGCCTCATCCTATGCTTATGCGCGAGTGAAGTGTGTTCGTAAAAACTTAAAAGTATGCATCTTAAAAATAGTTTTTACATAAAACTTTCCACGTCTTGGGCAAATTATTAGGTCGCAAATGATTGCCGGACGTCTTGGCTCGTTCAGTGTGATAGGGTCTAGGTCTGCCGATTAATTACCACCATGTGCGGTCATAGGCTCCTACAAAGTTCTGGCAGTATCAGAATTGTTTTGCCTTTATCGTGTAGTGTGGCTGGTGTTACCAGCCGATCCCGTCCGGCACTGAGTATACATACACACAATAATATGATTATTGTGAATAGTCCGATTAATATAATAGTTCGATTTAACCGTTTACTTGCTGTGCAAGAAGAACGATTTCCCTCATAATCTTGTTTACGTGACACATCTGAAATCAGGCTACCTGATGTGATTTTGATAAATGCACAAAATCGTCAATCAAAAGAAACGGAAGCCTATTTGATTCTGAGTTCGGACATATAAAGTTTGTGTCTGGGACGGCAAAATCGTGGCATAAGATGGCTAAAATTGTACAGTCTGCAAAGGCTTTAACTGCATTCATCTTAAGATAGCTAGTTGAGACAACCACATATCACAGTCAAATATACAGGAGAGGAACATTCCATTCCAGATAAACAATGTATATTCAGCATTTAGCACATAAAAACACGTTTCCAAACACATCGAAATCAATGAATAAAAAATCTGATAACAGTAATATTTTATCAATAGTGAAGGTACCCATAAGCAACCATTTCTGATGAAAAACACGAATGTGATAAATTGGTTTATATAGCGTTCTGGAAATAAACTCTTCATATCAAGCATGTAAACGTCTGAATGATGTAGTTGTGTTGTTTATGTGCTGTATGCATGTCTTTATGTATACTTATGTGCATTAATATGTATAGAGACTAAAGTACCTTGGCATAGCGGAGGAGGCAGGCTGCATTCCCTCACAGACAGACGGTGCATGGCGAGAGAGAGAGTGTGATGCTGAATTACTGCCTGTCCCCTGCTTGCCAAGAGAAAGCATCAGCCTGCAAATAAAAGATAATGGAGGCCAAATAAACACTGAAGGCACTGATCCGGGTCCAACTCAGTACTGCTGGTCCCTACACACACATGCATGAACGCACGTACACGCTCACACACACATACACACACACACACACGTGCATGCACATGCACACACACACACACACACACGGAGAGAGAGAAGCAATTTGCTTTTAAATGGGAGGAGAGCTTTGCCAAGTCCAGGGGCCTTGTTGGCAGCACTGAGAGGGGATTCACAACTCACTCTAGGGACAATTATCTCCCTGTCCGCTTCAGTTCACCAGCTATTACAATGTAATAACATGTTTATAACCTGTTGGAGCCATAATAAAGCATGTAGTAAAACATTTGAATGGAGCATAAACACCAACATCACTAAGGAATATAGAGCAATACCTCCTCTCATATCTGAAAGAGATTTGATTTTCTCCTACTCTGCCTTTGATCCAGTAGCTTGTTATGAGGAGGTGTTGGTGCGGCACACTAGCTGCAAAGGGACTTGTCAATAGGCAAATACATAAGTGTTCAATTAAGTGTTTGCTAAACGCTGAAATATGGAGGCAATGGCCGTTTTATAGAGCAATCAGACAGCAATGCTTAGTTATTACACAGACGTTAAAAACACTGTCTATGCCTTCAGTGTCCAACTCCAGCTATTGCACTGTAAAGCCTTGATAGGCATGTGTGTGTGTGTTTATGTGTGTGTGTGTGCATGCGTGTGTGCCTTCGCGTGTGCGTGTGTGTGTGGGTGTGGGCTCAGTTATTAGTAACACTAATATTTATGCCTAATAGATTGGTCTGCTGCAGTGCCTTATGGGTAAGTAATGGCTGCAGGTTCTTTGGTGTTATTGACTGTCAAAGCAGCCCACAAGGAGACAATATCTGAGTCCCAACTAGAGCCCTATTCCCTACGTAGTGCACTACTTTTGAGCAAGGCTCATAGGACTCTGGTCAAAAGTAGTACACTATATAGGGAGTAGGGTGCACTTTGGGATGCGACCCCAGGAGACAATACAACCTCTTCACCCATGGAGATGGAGAGCTTTTTTATAATTAACACATATTCAATAGGACCGCTGGCTGCTAGGGAAGAAATTACACTGATTTGGCTTTAATATGCATAAGGCCCTTTGAGATGCTGCTTATATGATTTCCATTCAATAGTGTTGTAATTACAGTAGCCTTACCAGTTTGGCCAAATCGTTATCTATTTATCTCAATGACGATGGTTTAAGTTGATGTCACATTGTGATTCTCACAGACCACAGTAGTCATTTCAGCTGATAAATATCTCAACTTAACGATCTGTACTGCTGAGGGTCTGCCAAGGCAGCAGCTACTCTTCCTGGACTCCTGGGATTAAAACAATTACATTACAACAAAACAACAGCCTACATCAATAATACATCATACAATACATTACTACATTGTTACTCTATTATTAAAAATTTACAATATAAAATGTAAAATAAAAAATTTACAATATTACAATAGTACAATATTACAATATTACAATACCACAATATTACAATATTAAAATGTTTTTGTGTGTAGAGTGCGTGTGTTAGAGTGTGTGTGCTAGAGTGTGTGTGCGTATGCGTGTGTGTGTGTATTTGTGTGTGTGTGTCTCTTCACAGTCCGCAAGGTGTTGTTTTATCTGTTTTTTAAATCAGATTTTTACTGCTCGCTTGAGTTACTTGATGTGGAAGAGAGTTCCATGTAGTCATGGCTCTCTGTAGTATTGTGCATTTCCCAGAGTATGTTCTGGACTTGGGGACTGTGAAGAGACACCTGGTGGCATGTCTTGTGGGGTACGTATGGGTGTCTGAGCTGTGGGTTAGCTGTTTGAACAGACAGCTCGGTGCTTTCAACACGTCAATACCTCTCACAAGTAGTGATGCAGTCAATCTCTTCTCGACTTTGAGCCAGGAGAGATTGACATGCATGTTATTGATATTAGCCCTCCGTGTACATTTAAGGACCAGCCGTGCTGCTCTGTTCTGGGCCAACAATAATTGGCCTATGTCCTTCTTTGTGGCACTTGACCATATAACTGGGCAGTAGGGCGGCATGCAGCCTAGCGGTTAGAGCGTTGGGCTAGTAAATGAAAGGCCGCTGGTTCGAATACCCGAGCCAAAAAGGTGTAAAATCTGTTAATGTGCATTTGAGCAAGGCACTTAACCCTAATTTGCTCAAGGGGTGCCGTACTACTATGGCTGACCCTATAAAACAACACATTTCACTGTATCTATCTGGTGTACAGTATGTGACAATAAAACATCTTATTTTGTTCAGGTGTGATAAAACTAGTAGGACTTGTTTTGTTGATTGTGATGTCAAGAAAGCAGAGCAGTGCTTTATCACGTTGCATCAATATGTTTTGACCATGTCAGTTTACAATCTAGGGTTGCACCAAGCAGTTTAGTCTCTTCAACTTTCTCAATTGGCACATTATTCATTACAAGATTGATCAAATCAAAATCAAATCAAATCAAAGTTTATTGGTCGTGTACACAGATTTGCAGATGTTATCGCAGGTGCAGCGAAATGCTTGTGTTTCTAGCTCGAACAGTGCAGTAATACATAGCAATAACAAACAATACGCACAATCCCAAAAAACAGTATATGAATAGAAAAGGTGTGTACAGCAGTAGTTATATAGGATGAGCCATGACTAGAAATACAGTATATACTGTACATACATAAAGCTGTGTTCCCTTTTGATGTCACTTGTTAAATCCACTTCAATCAGTGTAAATGAAGGGGAGGAGACAGATTAAATAATGATTTTTAAGCCTTGAGACAATGGAGACATGGATTGAATGGGCGGTAATGTAGTATGTGCCAGGCACGCCTGTTTGTGTCAAGAACTGCAACGCTGCTGGGTTTTTCACACTCAACAGTTTCCTGTGTGTATCAAGAATGGTCCACCACCCAAAGGACATCCAGCCAACTTGATACAACTGTGGGAAATATTGGAGTCAACCAGTGGCGGTCAGTGCCGTTTAAGATGTTGCAAATTAGAGTTTCTATTGGACAAATTCAGGTATGTAAATCCCCATTTTGTTCCGTTTGCTTCCGTTTAAGAAACGTTTTTCAACAGAATCGGCGGAATGAATACACCCCTGATCACGCGTAATAACAGTTCACTTTCGTAGCAGCTTCGTTGTATTCCTTCTCGCATCTATGCACTCTCCTCCTCTCACCTTGTCCCTTTGCTTGTGGACTTCAATGCACAACACATCATCTGTATGTGACCAGGTGAAAAAACCTTTCCAAGCCAAACCGCTACACACAACCTACATCGTTGTCACCATATTAGCTAAAGTAATGTCACAGTCAGCATAGCTAATAGAACTAACGCGTTAGTAAACTACAATCATGCAGTAACGTGACAGTGTACAGTCAGTAAGCAGTTACACCGGTGGGCCCCGGTGGCAATACATTTGTAAAACCAAAAGCTTACCTTGACTTGGAAGAGTTCCAGTGTTGTGTTGGAAAGTCATGGGGCGGCAGGTAGCTTAGTGGTTAAGAGTGTTGTGCCAGTAACCGAAAGGTCGCTGGTTCTAATCCCCGAGCCGACTAGGTGAAAAATCTGTCGATGTGCCCTTGAGCAAGGCACTTAACCCTAATTGCTTCTGGATAAGAGCGTCTGCTAAATGACTAAAACGTAAATGATAGCCAGCTAGCTAACATAACATCTCTCTGTTTGAGCAGGGTGTTTCAGTACGCTAAACTAGCTAGCTGCATTTGCTTGCTAAGAAAGTGATACAAAAAATGACGATTTCTCCTTCATTTTGAAAGAAATTAATTTGTTAAACCGTTCAACTACTGTCTTTCTCTCTCTTTGAGTCAACTACTCACCACATTTTATGCACTGCTGTGCTAGCTAGCTGTAGCTTATGCTTTCAGTACTAGATTAATTTTCTGATCCTTTGATTGGGTGGATAACATGTCAGTTCATGCTGCAAGAGCTCTGATAGGTTGGAGGACGTCCTCTGGAAGTTGTCATAATTACTTTGTAAGTCTATGGAAGGGGTGAGAACCATGAGCCTCCTAGGTTTTGTATTGAAGTCAATGTACCCAGAGGAGGACGGAAGCTAGCTGTCCTCCGGCTACACCATAGTGCTACCCTACAGAGTGCTGTTGAGGCTACTGTAGACCTTCTTTGCAAAATAGTGTGTTTTATTCAATGATTTGGTGACGTGA
Organism: Coregonus clupeaformis; assembly: GCF_020615455.1. Lineage (NCBI taxonomy): Eukaryota > Metazoa > Chordata > Actinopteri > Salmoniformes > Salmonidae > Coregonus > Coregonus clupeaformis. The sequence goes on along the minus strand of NW_025535932.1, from coordinate 61,716 downwards.
TTATATTTAGAATAGTTTTATCTAAAAAGGATAACTTTTGAAATGTTTAAAAATATATTTTTTTAATGAAATTTACTGAGGAGGATGGTCTTCCCCTTCCTCCTCTGAGGAGCTTCCACTGGAGTCAACATTAGGGGGGGGGGGGTGCAACTCAATATTAGGAAGGTGTCCTTAATGTTTTTTACACTCAGTGTATAAAGTGAGTAAAACAGTATGCAAACATTATTAAGGTGACCAGTGTTCAATTACTATATGTACAGTGCCTTCAGAAAGTATTCACACCCTTTGACTATTTCCACATATTGTTGTGTTACAGTCTGAATTTAAAATGGATTAAATTTGCTAGTATCTACTAGTATGCTAGTAGATACCCATAAACTTCCAGTCATTGCGCTAATGCTAGTTAGCATTGACTCGCGAAACTACCTCTAACTTTCTTCATATGGGACACAGACACTTCTACATTAATGTGGATGCTATCATGATTACTGATAAACCTGAATGAATCGTGAGTAATGACGATTGAGAAAGTTAAAGAGGCATAAATATCCAACTAGCTCTCACAGTCTCACTTCAGAATTAGACGTTCATCCATGTTTCTCAAACGTAAAATGTCGAAGTTGTTGCAAACGTCAAGTGTTTAAGGTTAAGTTTAGGCATTAATTCCACATGTTTTACGTTAGGGTTAAGTTTTGGCATTAACTCCAAAATCTTAAGATTAGGCATTAACTCCAAATGGTTAATGTAAAGGTTAAAGTTTGGGATAGGCTTAAAACAAAAAACTCAAAAACAACTTTCTATCAATGGATTAGAACTTGCAACCTTATACACGTCTGGCTCTTTGGAATCAGAGGCAGATGCATACGCCCATCCGCCTTGCCCGTCCACATCACCCTAGCAAAACCAAAACCTCCCCAGAAATGCTAACCTCCCCTGTAATTGTAATGGTGAGAGGTTAGCATGTTTTGGGGGTATGATATTTGAGTTGGATCGAAGTGGTAGTTGCTTGTTAAAAATGTAATGTAATACAATGGCAATTCGGGTTATAGGTTAAAATCCTACGCATGAATGCCGACATTATTACGCACATTAATTGATAATGATGGAAAATAAGATATGCAAGATATTTGAATAGATATTTTTTAAATAGCTATATAAATATATTGAGGTGAGAGCATTGGAAATGCTTTGGCGGTTGACCTGCTTCTGTTTTGTGGGTGGCACTATGTGATGTTTTCGATGGATGGGTCCTGGCCCCTCGGGGGCATAGGGATCCGGGGGGACAGGGGTGGTATGCTGATCACTAGGATGACGGCCCAAATTGGGATGGGGAGGGGTTTTAGCGGGGGAATTAGTGGAGAACAATTGGAGGGTTATTTAGTAACATTGCAAATATCATGGTATAGCTACAGTGGGGGAAAAAAGTATTTAGTCAGCCACCAATTGTGCAAGTTCTCCCACTTAAAAAGATGAGAGAGGCCTGTAATTTTAAGCATAGGTACACGTCAACTATGACAGACAAAATGAGAAAAAAAAATCCAGAAAATCACATTGTAGGATTTGTAATGAATTTATTTGCAAATTATGGTGGAAAATAAGTATTTGGTCAATAACAAAAGTTTCTCAATACTTTGTTATATACCGTTTGTTGGCAATGACACAGGTCAAACGTTTTCTGTAAGTCTTCACAAGGTTTTCACACACTGTTGCTGGTATTTTGGCCCATTCCTCCATGCAGATCTCCTCTAGAGCAGTGATGTTTTGGGGCTGTCGCTGGGCAACACGGACTTTCAACTCCCTCCAAAGATTTTCTATGGGGTTGAGATCTGGAGACTGGCTAGGCCACTCCAGGACCTTGAAATGCTTCTTACGAAGCCACTCCTTCGTTGCCCGGGCGGTGTGTTTGGGATCATTGTCACGCTGAATGACCCAGCCACGTTTCATCTTCAATGCCCTTGCTGATGGAAGGAGGTTTTCACTCAAAATCTCACGATACATGGCACCATTCATTCTTTCCTTTACACGGATCAGTCGTCCTGGTCCCTTTGCAGAAAAACAGCCCCAAAGCATGATGTTTTCACCCCCATGCTTCACAGTAGGTATGGTGTTCTTTGGATGCAACTCAGCATTCTTTGTCCTCCAAACACGACGAGTTGAGTTTTTACCAAAAAGTTATATTTTGGTTTCATCTGACCATATGACATTCTCCCAATCCTCTTCTGGATCATCAAAATGCACTCTAGCAAACTTCAGACGGGCCTGGACATGTACTGGCTTAAGCAGGGGGACACGTCTGGCACTGCAGGATTTGAGTCCCTGGGGGCGTAGTGTGTTACTGATGGTAGGCTTTGTTACTTTGGTCCCAGCTCTCTGCAGGTCATTCACTAGGTCCCCCCGTGTGGTTCTGGGATATTTGCGCACCGTTCTTGTGATCATTTTGACCCCACGGGGTGAGATCTTGCGTGGAGCCCCAGATCGAGGGAGATTATCAGTGGTCTTGTATGTCTTCCATTTCCTAATAATTGCTCCCACAGTTGATTTCTTCAAACCAAGCTGCTTACCTATTGCAGATTCAGTCTTCCCAGCCTGGTGCAGGTCTACAATTTTGTTTCTGGTGTCCTTTGACAGCTCTTTGGTCTTGGCCATAGTGGAGTTTGGAGTGTGACTGTTTGAGGTTGTGGACAGGTGTCTTTTATACTGATAACAAGTTCAAACAGGTGCCATTAATACAGGTAACGAGTGGAGGACAGAGGAGCCTCTTAAAGAAGAAGTTACAGGTCTGTGAGAGCCAGAAATCTTGCTTGTTTGTAGGTGACCAAATACTTATTTTCCACCATAATTTGCAAATAAATTCATAAAAAATCCTACAATGTGATTTTCTGGATTTTTTTCTCTCAATTTGTCTGTCATAGTTGACGTGTACCTATGATGAAAATTACAGGCCTCTCTCATCTTTTTAAGTGGGAGAACTTGCACAATTGGTGGCTGACTAAATACTTTTTTCCCCCACTGTATTAGCAGCCTGCTTCAGTCTTTGAGGTGGAACCTAAACAGTAATTTCCGCTCTAGGACACGAATTACTCTAAATAGGCGCGGCAACTTCCTCTGAGGTGGGCCTTTAAACAGTTGGATTTTGATGGGGATTTTTTTAAAAGAGATTGGTGTTTTTTTTCACTATCTAATCATGGCAGGGGGTTGTTCAATGACATACATATATTTGTTTGAAATCTATCACTTGATGGTTTAATTTCAGAGATACAAATAATAATGTGTTTTTGCAAAACACTATATATCCGCCTCACTCACAGAGAAATACGTAGTCCTGCTAGGTTTTACACATTCAAATGTAACAAATAACTAATAACTAGATTTTTTATAAAGAACGGGACAAATCAATCATTTGTGACGTCAATATATACAGTACCATTCAAAAGTTTATTTTTACTATTTTCTACATTGTAGAATAATAGTGAAGACATCAAAACTATGAAATAGATATGAAATCATGTAGTAACCAAAAAAGTGTTAAACAAATCAAAATATATTTTATATTTGAGATTCTTCAAATAGCCACCCTTTGCCTTGATGACAGCTTTGCACACTCTTGGCATTCTCTCAACCAGCTTCATGAGATAGTCACCTGGAATGCATTTCAATTAACAGGTGTGCCTTCTTAAAAGTAAATTTGTGGAATTTCTTTCCTTCTTAATGCATTTGAGATAATCAGTCAAAAAATATATATATTTTGATTTGCTTAACACTTTTTTGGTTACTACATGATTCCATATGTGTTATTTCATTGTTTTGATATCTTCACTATTATTCTACAATGTAAAAAATAGTAAAAATAAAGAAAATCCCTTGAATGAGTAGGTGGTTCAAACTTTTGACTGGTAGTGTATATATATTTTAATTAAAATATGAATTAATACAGTAATATGAGATCTGTATGTAAAACATTTACCTGTATATAAATCATTTACATTTTAAATGTTTGTCATTTAGCAGATGCTCTTATCCAGAGCGATAGTTAGTGCATTCATCTTAAGATAGCTAGGTGAAACAACCAAATATCACAGTCAAATATAAAGTATACAAGCATTCCATTCCAGCTAAACAATGGATATATAGCATTTTGCAAAAACATTTTTTCATATTTTACACTCACATGAAGGTACCCATAAGCAATTGGTGGATATAGCATTTTGGAAATAAACTCTTTATCTTTAGGATTAGCTTATTACTAGCCACCCACACTAAACCTGACTGCAGGTCTTTGTTAAGTGTTGCAAGGATTTGACTTGCTGTGGTAGCTGACGTGTATAATGTTGAGTCAGCAGCGTACATTGACACACAGGCTTTACTCAAGGCTAGTGGTAGGTCATTAGCAAAATATACTTTATGTGTGTGGTATTAACACATCAATGTTTTGTCTTGTTAATCAAAATGCTGTTCACACACAATGACGATATCAGTTTAATCATGTAGCTAGTATGAATCAAGCAGAGCCACACCACCAGAAGGCCCCAGTCATAAATCATGCACTGTTTGCTGTGTTTTCCTATTTAATAGGGTCCCCTCCCAATGAAGCTGTAATATGTCCTATAAATCTTTCAACAGGCCCAATTTGTGGGTTACATCCCTCCTTTTATTCTCCTTTTTATGTCTTTTGTGGAGGAGATTAAACAGCTCTCTTTTCCTCCTCCTCCCTCCTTCCCACTCTCTATTCTCCTCTTCTAGCTCTCTCATAGTCCTACATAGTTTTTCTCCTGTTCTCTCCATCTTTCACCCTCTTTCTCTGTCTGGCTCCTCTCCCTGTCTCTGTGTTTTTCCTGAATTTTTCTTCTCTAATTTTCATATTCCTTTATTTGATATTTTCCAACATGCTCCTGGTTTTCCTTATCTTTCAGCTGTTTTCTACACTTTAGTTGCCTATCGCAAAGCCCTCAACCATATCACTCAGCCCGTACACGTTCTCTCTCTACCCTTCTTTCCAATCTCTTTTGCTATCTCTCCCTGCATCCATTCTCTTACCCCCCCAAGTCTCTCACACCATGTCTTACTCTCTCCCTCCCTGTCTCTCTATCTCTTCTCCCTATCTCCCTCTGTCTCACCCCCTCCCTCTCTCTCTCTTGCTCAGGGGAGAATTCAGCACCTCGCTGACAGTGTGATTTAAGTCGGTGGACTCCCGTCTCTCTTTCCCTTTCTTCCTCTCTCCCCTCCCTCCCTCCCTCCCTCTGATCCCCAGCCAGGCTGACGGTAGGTCGGTCGTCGGCCTCAGCATAGTTGTCTCCTCCCGTATCACCAATTACCTTCACCATCGAGGTGACCTAATTTCCATGCCTCCATTGTGTCTGTGGCCAGTACCTCGCCACCGATGGAGCCTCGTTGCTTCTCACTTCGCCCCCTGCCGTAGCTTACCCCTGAGCCTGCCTCCTCTGCATCCCTGCCTGCCTCCCTGCCCACCATGCCTTGGTTCAAATACTATTAGAAATTATAAAAATACTTAACATTTGTTTTAGTCTATTTAGAGTGCGAGGTAGGCGAGGTAGGCGAGTATTCTATTGGTTCCATTGCAGCAGATACATTATTTGTAATGATTTCAAATAGTATTTGAACCCAGGTCTGCTGCCCGCCTGCCTCCCTGCCCGCTGCCCCGGTCTGCTCTGTGTTTTATGGTCGCTTATTTTATGAACACTCTCTCAGATTACTTCAGCCCTGCTAATGTAATAACACAAGGTTTTTTCCTCCCTCCGTTGCCTCTTCTCTTCTCAGGAGGTGCAGCAATGTGCCTTAAGGACTACAATGTAACTCTCTGAATATATCGCATCGATAAAAAGATATGCTGCAACAATTGATCAATTTTTGCCCCCCCCCCACCCCCATTGGCAGTGGAGGCAGTCTGGCTCCCGTCATTGTGGTGAGGTAGGGATCTTTAGCTAGCTGAGGAGAAAATAACCAATGTTATTGGTTTGCGATGGCTTTAAGGATAGTTTTAGGATTGACTTTCTATTCTTACCCGCCATGCTGTTTCCTTGGGGATGAAAAACTAATTTAGGCTTAATAGAAGATGATTAGATTCATTTTACAACATGGATTGATAATGATCTGATAACCCAGACTAGTTTGAGTCTGAAAATGGTGTACATACATTTTATGGATGATAACCTGTAGGGGGATAATGCTACTGTATGTTGTCACACACTTTATGTTGTTCCTTCATAGCCAGTAGTAAAAGTATATGTTTCTATATCATAGTGTCTAATTCCGGTTCAGTGTGTCTAGGAGTCAGGGTCAGGCTTACAGCTCTAAGGCTTGCCTTGGCAATTGGCATGCTGCTAAAACCCTCTGCCTCAGATCATTCCCTCTCCCTAATCCCTCTCCTATATCCTCAGTCACAGCACAGAGGAACACCACTACCCATCTTTATCTCCTTCCTTAACCTCTCTCCCTCTCCCTCTCTCTCTCTCTCTCTCTCTCTCTCTCTCTCTCTCTCTCTCTCTCTCTCTCTCTCTCTCTCTCTCTCTCTCTCTCTCTCTCTCTCTCTCTCTCTCTCTCTCTCTCTCTCTCTCTCTCTCTCTCTCTCTCTCTCTCTCTCTCTCTCTCTCTCTCTCTCTCTCTCTCTCTCTCTCTCCAGTCCCAGTAATATAACACCACTGCCTATTCTCACCTCCCTCTCTCTTTCTCTCTACTCTCCCTTACTAACACACACCTAGTGTCCATCACACTCTGTACTATTCTTTCTAAACCCTCTCCCTCCCTTTCCCTCCTAACAAAGATCAAGGCCCACCACAACACCCCCTCCCTCTCCCTAAAGCAGGCACACATGGTCCCTGTCCCCTACGCAGGTTAGTGTTTTTCGTCATGAATCTTGTTCTGGAGGCAGCTCTGCAGAATGGTCACTAGCAGGCACAGCCACAAAGTCATAAATCTGATTTTAAACCTAACCCTAATGCTAACCCTAACCTTAATCACACAGCTAACCCTAATGCCTAACTGACAGCTTTTTAGCAACATGAAATCTTATTCAAATCTGTTCTCATACACACCCAGGAAAAATATGATGCCGTTTTTTTGAACATTTTCTGATAAGCGAGCACTGAGATATGGTCATTTTCACGTTTTCATACATTCATAGAATGTTTGGGAATGACGTATAGTAAGGCATTTGTGAAAATTCTTTAGCAATATAGAGTGGGAAAGCGGCCTTGCGTTTGGACAATTAATAGGTACTGCAGTAAATAAAACCTAATAAAAACATCTGTCTTGTCCAGGTCCGGACTCTACACAGACCGGTGACCCATAGCCAATCAGAGCTACAGTAGGCCTATATGCAAATAAGCCATTTGTCCCACGGACCTGCCATCATTCACTTTCAACTGGACTGTGTGTTTACAGTCAGTAGCAACAGCGCAACTTTAGATCATTAGAAAACATTCGCCAAAAGCCACAAAATACACCTGAATGGATTTCTGCAAATTTGTAAATACCACAGCCTTCTTACATTTGGGAACTTTACAGTCCTATTGACAACCATTAACAGGTAGGCTCTATCTCTCTGTTGCCTATGCACATCAACAACAACAAGATCAACAACTAATTTTAGCAAGAGCGAGATGAGCTAAAATCTAACGAAGGAACAGTAGATAAACCCTCTCAAAACTTTTCAGCTTGTAGTTGGCCATCAAATTTGCACTGATAAACAATGGGGAATAGTAGCCTGCTCGCCGCTTCTGCAGCTTGCCTGCCAATGCATGCTTGTCCCAACCCACGTTTTGACAACTGAGTGGGATCTTGCCTGCCTGCCCGCCCATTTGATTGATGCCACATACATTTGATTGACAACTAAGAGATATGCTAACTGTGGATAACAGTTGTTCAAATTCAGCATAGCTACCTAGCTAGCAAAGTGATTCACATTTCTTTCTAGCTAACCAAATGACACCTGCATCTCTAGCTGTAGCCACCGAAAAACGATATGAGGGGAAAAAGTCATCCACACCCACTCGTCCAATGACATGACATTTCCCAGCTGCTAGCTAGCCAACATTAGGCTCCGGGTTTTTAGCTTGCTACATAAATAGATAAACTAGCCTATTAGCCACGTTATGACTGATTTGTGATCATTGGCCTTGCTAGTTTGATTGTATTGACATTCCCAGCCTTCGTTACATTCGTCCGTTTTGTCCAAAACATTGAGTCTTTGAAACAATGTAACAGCATGTAACAGCAAACAATGTAACAGGCCAGCTGTGATTTACAACCTGATAGCAATATTTGTTGGACTACCAAGAAATGTATTGGTGAATTATATTAATCATGTGTTGAACTGCATCCATCTATTCTGCCAACAATGCCTTACTGTACGTCATAGAATTTTTAGTCAAATAGAACCAATTTTTTTAAACCTCTTATAAAGTTGGTTTTGTAGCATAAACTGGGGTTTTGATATTTTTGACTAATATTATGATTGTCTGTTTGTTTCAAATCTGCAAAGTAGTTAAAACGCTGTCAGTTCCACTTTAAATTAAGACCAAAAAGCACATTTGGGGATTTTTACAATATAGCCAATTTTGACTTAGCCTATCTAAGGGGAAATCGCTCAGTTCTGCCTCCAGGACAACTCATGGCAATACAGGTCAACCTGCGTCCCTACAGGCAGAATTCTAAAGCCGTAGATATAGGGTGAAGGATCAAGCACTGTCTGACATATCACTCCCCCCTCCCCCTCCCCCCTCCCCCCTATTATATCCAATAGGGTGTCTGGGGTTGGTGCTACAGGGTTTCACCCATATATACAATCTTAGCTCCCCCCCAGGTCAAAATAGTGCACTATATACTAGCCTACCAATGAATATAAGATGTGTCCTGTTGACGAGCATGTGCAGTGACTCCCTTATCTTATTTGGTCAGTATGCCAGGCAGGCAGCATTATACCCTTCAGCTCCAAGCTCTTCCCCCCAGGAGAGAAGCAGGGGATATTGGGATATTGTGGAGTCTGCTGATTCTGGAGCTAGGGGGGATGTAGAGATGGAGGGATGGAGGTGGGATTGAAGGGGGAATGAGGAGGGAGGAGGGGGCGAGAGAGATCATCTCAGCACACCACAGAGGAGTGTGATGAAGAAAAAAAAAGGAAATGGAACCATTCTCCCCTTTCCCCTGCCGCCCCATGCCTCTCGGTCCCCCTGGGTACAGACTGTGTGTATTAGAAAAGCTCTTGGGGCATAACATAACGGGTGGGGTGGGCCAGGGAATCAGCGTGTCGGCCACACTCCTCTCCACCCCTGCTCTGTAGAAAAGGATCAGGGTGCTCCCCATTCTCACAGGGCCAAAGGGAATAAAGATATTGTATGCCACCCAGGTTTGAGGATTGTGAGGCCAGCCAACCTGGGAAGGCACCTGTCACAGTCCCCTGGGCAGTGAGGGATTTTACCCAGGTAGAGAGATAGCTATGTAGGGGGGAGGAAAAAAAAAAAAGAGTGTGTCCGATTTTGAAATCCAGAGGAGCATTGTCAGTAGGGTTAGGGGGGTTGTCTATGTGTAGTGCCTGAGGGGGGTGGTGATGTGTGTGGTGTGTGGTGTGTGTGGTTGGGCTGAGGTACTGTAGACAGACAGTGAGGTGAAGTGTGTGTGATCATAACCTCTCCCCAAGGCAGGGTCGTCTCCCCCCAATGCAGAGTGGTGGTAGAAGGTAAAGTGACAGGAGGCCTGGGCGGTGGAGTCCCTTTCTCTTTCTCTTTCTCTCTCTCTTCCCCTCCGGGCCCTCCAGGCCACTCAGAATAAATTGATTTTCTTTCCCCATTTGCCATCGGAGCCCAGGGAGCAGAAGGAACCTTATTTGGCCCTCACTACAGATGGAAACACTGGATGAGGGGGAATGAAGACATTGGATGCATCCCAAATGGCACCCTATTCTCTATATTGTGGAGTACCTTTGACGAGGCCCTGGTCAAAAGTAGTGCACTATATAGGAAATAGATTGCCATTTGGGACGCATTCTGTGTGTGGCTCTTGCCCCAGTCACAAAGACACAAAGCCACTCAATTCATCCATTTTCCAATCTCACATTCCCAGCTACTGTATATAGATTTAGAGCAAGTCTCTGTGTCTTTTTTAAAGGGTCTGCACACAGATGATACTAAAGAGTAATGTCAACACGTTAAATGGAAACTTCGCTCCTAAATCTGATTGCTGTTCTCAACTAAAACCTAATTAGCACCTTCACTATAACACTTCACTTAAGAGCTGCTTATTCCTGACAACCTTGACCCTAACATACCATGACCTCTGAACCCAAATCCATCAGCTCTACTTCCTGTCTCTAGACAAAGGGAGAATCTCAATTGCATACATCTCGCATTCTCTCTCCTCGCCTCCTTCTCAAAACCAATTTGATGAGAAAGCCAGAGGTCCCTCTCCTCTGACCTTCTCCTGGGTTTTGAGAAGGAGGCGAGAAAAGAGGAGAGAGAACGCAAGGAGTATGCAATTGAGATTCTCCCAAAGTCTATGAGTGAGTGTTTAAGAATGGCAGGAGTGCTGCATTTAGCCTTGCATCTAGAACAAGCAGCAATAACATTCAGTGCTGTATCAATGACTCTGGTATAGAATGGACTAGAGAAGGTGAGTGAGGACATTGCCAGAACAATTTAGTTTATTCATATCCCATCACCATCTTCAGCACTGAGCAAGGCCACTTAGTATGTATTTCCTAACAGACCAACAAACACATGGAAGGAATCCCTGTGTAGTGCACCCTGTACAGTATGCACTAACCCCCTCCTTCCTTCAATTCACCTCATCCTCCCTGACCTCAAAACACTCTGTCTGTGCAGATATAGGTGATGAGAGGAAGCCAGTTGCACTCTAAACACAGGCACCATTGGCCTTCATCAGCTTCCAGGGCTAATTGAATCTCCCTCCTGTTCATTCAGCTTAATGTGGGGGTTTTAATTGGGTTACGGGCAGGGTCAAGAAGAGGAGGTTTCTGGAAAGCTATAAAGGAGAGGAGAGAGAGGGAGAGAGGGGGAGAGGGGGGATGGTAGAATGAGAGATGGGGGGAGAGACATAGAGGGAGGGGGGAGGAGAAAAGAGAGGGGGGAAGAGAGAGAGAGGGGGGAGAGGCAGAGAGGGGCAGACTGGCCATCTGGCATTTTGGGCAAATGCCAGATGGGCTGGTCCATTTTTATCCCAGTGGCCCTGTCTAACTTGTGTTCTTTGCACAAAATTATCATTATTTTGCTAATATGGGGGCCTCAAGGAAAAAATGGGCCGATGCGGGGGCCTCAAGGAAAAAAATGTGTCGGTGTGTTAAAAATGCCAGGGCTGATTTCTGGTCCCAGTCCGCCCCTGTAGAAAAAGGAGAGAGAGAAGTTGGAGAGGAGAGAGAGAGTGAGAGAGAGAGAGAGGCGAGAGAGAGAGCGAGAGAGAGAGAGAGAGAGAGAGAGAGAGAGAGAGAGAGAGAGAGAGAGAGAGAGAGACAGAGAGACAGAGAGACAGAGAGACAGAGAGAGAGAGAGGCACGAGGACAGTTGACATTGGACAGAGATGGTGCACTATGTGGGTTCTATGGAGATAACCATGTTAGGGTTACATCTGGCCAAGGGTACGGAGTAGACAAGAGGAGGGAGGAGGGAGGGGAAGGAGAGGAGGGAGGTGGGGAGACAAGAGCTGGGCGAAAGAGAGGGGAGGAGAGGGAGATTAAAAGGTTCAGAGAATAACAGGGATTACAGCTTGGCATCCACACATTCAGTCACATTCAGTCAATTTCACCTAGAATATGAGCATATTAGCTACGTAAATGTAGCTACAACATTGATGTGAATAAGCTTTCTCTGAAGATTCTTCCATTTCTTATTGAAATGAGGCCATGAATCGATAAGGGCATTCATTATCCTTATTCAACATCGCAACATTAGACAGAAAACATTAGGCAGTACATGGGAGTCATCGGAGTCAGCTATCACTCAGATGCAAAAACTGATTTTGGAGATTGACACACGGGATGTTGTACGGTGTTGCGTTGGTCTTGTTTCACAGCCGCATGGCAGCGGGCTGATACATGGCTGATTCTGTCAGGGCCCCACTCTCCTTCTCTCCTCTACTACTATAACGATGCACTTCAACCACTTTGTCCCGTCGAAAGCTCTGATTGATATTCTCTGCAACAATATGACACCGGCATACTAAGAAGGCCATTTGCATATGCGACGGTTGGTATTCAAGCCAACCACTCTAAATGTCGAAACGTCTGGTTGCGATGTGAGAGTCGAAAAGCCCCCGTCTCATCTAATAGGAGATAAATAAATAAATAAATAAAAGCAGGAAGTCAATCGATGGCGTCTGAGACCAGAGACAGTAGCTCTCTGATAATGAGCCCAATGGCCATTTCATCCAGACGCCCAGCCCACCACACAGCCCCTATCACCAGCAGCTTGACAACGAGCCAGTGGCCAATGATCACGTTACTATTCATTCAGATAGAATTGTGCATGGAAGTGTGGTCACTCTGTCCGGACATCTGGTCCACCACACAGTACCTTTGGCCAGGCCAGCAGCATGACAAATGAGGCTCCCTCCATTCACAGCTGGGAAACTTCCCAAAACCCTGCTGATGGCGATTGATGATGGCTGACGTCCACTACCGCCACCAGGCAAATACATCATGCCACGGTAGTATCATTAACAGCAGTTCTGTGTTATGTTCTGATCAGTGGGCTAGATTTACAGGCCCATGTTCCAGGCTCGGCTCAGTGCTTGCTGTACCAAACAGAACAGGATGGTCGTTTAGGAGAAGCATAACATGTTGGATCGATAAACAAGGCATGATCCATCGGTGCTGGAGGGTAGAGGGTAGAGCCATGTGGGCATTTACTGACGTTGGCTCTGGGCCTCTCTGACAGTGCTCTTCCAGTGAGGTTCTGATTGTGAGGGTACTGTACATGGGACTTTCCAGTTTTCGTGTGAGTGTAGGAGTGAAGGTGGCCTAAGAGTAGGCGATGGGTAAGGAGTGGTGAGGGTAAAGGGTGAGCGGTGAAATGGGGTGTTTGAATACCGGTGTCCTTGATCTTTAGACAGCACATATCTGAGGCTTAAACATCTTAAGCATGCTCCAATATGTTGTCCCAACAATGTTATCCATGTTCCAGCATGTTGCTACAGGATGTTGTCCCAAAAATGTCTAGAATCTACCCGACGACAAATGTCTCCATAGGCAGCTGTCTTAACTGTCAAAATGGACCCCTGGCCCTGCCTATGCACCCTGTCCTCTGCCTACGCATCCACAGCAGCTGAGACACAGACACATAACAGCTCCTCAGGAGAGAGAACGATAGAGAGAGAGAGAGACAGAGAGAGAGAGAGAGAGAGAGAGAGAGAGAGAGAGAGAGAGAGAGAGAGAGAGAGAGAGAGAGAGAGACAGAGAGAGAGAGAGACAGAGAGAGAGAGAGAACGATAGAGAGAGAGAGAGAACGATAGAGAGAGAGAGAGAGAACGATAGAGAGAGAGAGAGTGAGAGAGCGAGAGAGAGAGAAAGAGGGAGAGAGAATAGAGAGAATAGAGAGAGAGAGCAAGAGAGAGAGAACAATAGAGAGAGAGCGTGAGAGAGAGAGAGAACGATAGAGAGAGAGAGCAAGAGAGAGAGAGAGAGAGAGGATAGAGAGAGAGAGAGATAGCGAGAGAGAGAGAGAGGATGGAGAGAGAGAGAGAGAGAGCGAGATAAAATATATTTTTGGTGTATTTGAGGTTTAATATTTTGACTTTGAAATTTCAGACTTGATTTTCCATTGTGAAAAACGTATCAAGCCCGACAAAAATGTCCATTAATTATAATCCATATAATAATTCAAATTTCCTGTTGCTGTAAGATTATTTTTCCTGCTGTAGTTTACTAGCTCAAATTAAGATCCTACATCTGTAGATCCCATTATTAAATATTTGGTAACACGAAATGGTACATTAAAAAATGCATTATGAAATGACATACTGAAAGATGAATTAGGAATTGACAAGGATATGGTTATAACGCTATTTAGCCATGTGATACTTTGGATTAGCATCATTTACATTTTAATGAATTCAGGAAGAACATCATTCAAATTGTCCTTGACAGATGTAAAAAGGGGAATATTAAGGCTAAGATCCTGATAAGAGTATTATATATCTAGTCTGTTTTGAAATTCTGATTCTGTCCTGGCCTTAGTGCGGTGTTAGTTATCAGTAAAGCCGTGCTTGGGGCACCCCCCTCTCTGCCCCCCTCCCAGCCCTCCCTCCCTGCCCCTGGTCCTGGGGTGACGGGGTCCGGAGGCCCCTGAAATCCAACTGTTCTTGGATCCACACAGGATTAGCTGCTGTTTGGTTTAGGCTGATTTGTTACATTTCCCAAATCCTCAGACGCGTGCCACCAAAGCTCCCGCTACCCTCCGCTCCCTCTGCCACGGCAGCTGCAAGATACCATGTCATTTAAACTATTTTCTTCTCCCGAAAAAGGAATCTCTTTCTCGTCTTCCCTCCCTCCACCTTTCCCCTTCTCCCTTTATTCCCTACCCCCTTTCTTTGCCTGGTTTTCCCCCTTCATTGTGTCTGTCATTCCATCCTTCTGATCTTTTTCCACACAGTGTGTTCAAGTCTGCCTCCTCTGTCTGTCTGTCTTTTATTCCTGCTTACCTCTACCTCTGATGTAGCCACTCAGATAGCATCTCCCACTACCAGCCACCTGCCCTCTGTAAAATCACCTACAACATCTCCTCTGTCTCTTTATCACCCAGCCACAGTATGGTTCTCCCACCACCTCACCCCACCCCAAATCCCTTACACCTTCCCTCCACCTCACTTCACCTGCTTAACCTTCCCCTCCATTGATACCTACCGTATCAAACATTCGTCCTAAAAGCTTTGCCAGATGCTCTAGCTTTACCAGAATCCCACTCCCTCTAATGTTCCTCTCCTCTTTGTCGTTTTACACATGGACGCTAATGACGGTGAGTAACTGAAGGCCTTTCATTCATAACGCAGCTCTCTGAGATGAGAGAAAAACAAGCATTGGTACTAAACGGGCATTTCCTCTTCAAAGAGAATCTTGCTAATTTGATGAAATATTCATAGATAGACTCTGTGCTTTAGAGAAAGGCAAAGGGCCATTTGTGTTTGCATTTATTTCCCCTCAGGAGAGTTAGAATGTACAATTCAGCAGGAAAACTGAAAAATCAGGGAGGGAAACAAGAGAGAGACTAGCTAGGCCTGTTACTGCCTGTCTGGCTGCCTGCATTTAAAAAAAATGTTTTGTCATTTTAGCAGACGCTCTTATCCAGAGCGACTTACAGTTAGTGAGTGCATATATTATTATTTTTTCATACTGGCCCCCCGTGGGAATCGAACACACAACCCTGGCGTTGCAAACGCCATGCTCTACCAATTGAGCTACATCCCTGCCGGCCATTCCCTCCCCTACCCTGGACGACGCTGGGCCAATTGTGCGCCGCCCCATGGGTCTCCCGTTCGCGGCCGGCTACGACAGAGCCTGCCTGCCTGTCTGTCTGTCTGCCTGCCTGCCTGCCTGCCTGTCTGGCTGCCTGCATTATTTTCCTGCTAATTGATCTCGTTTCCCTCAACAAATTAATTGGCTGGAAAATGTCTAATTGCTGTGGTACATATGATAAAGAAGCAGGTCAGCCAGCCTTGCTCTGCCCCCAGGCCTTGTTGAAGAAACGTAGCTCTTTTCTTCCCTTCCTCTTCTCCTCCTTCACCGCATCCAGTCGATACTTGATCATTTGGGGTCCGGGCCCTCTCTCTCTTTCTGGGTCTCTCTCTCCACTGACCTTCAAAACAGATATATTTGTGATAATCTGTCTCCTTTAGGTCTACTTATTTTATTTTCTGTTGTTGCCACAGAGTACATTGTTGCTCCCTGTCACTGAGAAATAAGTAATTTCCCGGTCATGGTGGAGGGGGTGTTCGTTTCGACAGGAGATGGTGGAGGGGGGTGACAGGGGCTTGGCAGTGGTCGGTGTCATGGCAGGCAGGGGGTGGGTGGGTTGGTGTGGGGTTGGATGACTTGATATTCTTGTCCCAGAACGAATGCTAATTTAATCAATCTGCTGTAAATCCGACTGGCTGCTGACTCATGTGAGTCTGCTGCCCCGAGGGGGACTCCAACAAAAGCCCTGCCATTGCAGTTTGTTCCCGACACATTTTTATGGCACACACACTCACACACACACACACACAAGTGCGCATGCAAGCACACACTCACACAAACTCACACAAACTCTCACGTGAGCGCACGTACGTACGCACGTGCACAATTACACACAGACACACAAACACTACTAGGCAGGCACCACACACACACACACACATCCCGACACACTACCAGACACTAGGCAGACAGGCACACATATACTTAACTCACACACCTGCAGTTTTTTTCTCTACTCTCTCTCCCCTGTACTGTAGCTAGGTAGCTCTGTGGGTGTGGGAGTGGGAGTGTGTCGGGGAGTGTGTGGGGGGAAAGTGCTGAGGAGGCTGCCTGGGGAGCATTGAGGTGAGAGGCTGGAGACTCTCCTCCCTCTCCTTGGGCTCAGACAGGCTTTAGCACGTCTCTCCCATCAATCTCCCCCATCCACTCACTCCCAGCCAGGGAGAGGTGACCGCTGGCCTGCTGATCAGCTTGCTTTGGCCCCCACCCTGTCCCTAGCCTGGTCTGAGCCAAAGGACTCCGTGACCCACGGGGGCGGACCAGCAGGTCGCATGGCACATGTAAATGTTATCATGGATGTCATGACTGTGGGTTGGAGATTGGGGGTGAGAGTGGGGTGGAGTGTCAAGGGTGGGGGTTTGTCGAGGGGGGTTTAAAAGAGGGAGGGAGAGAGAAGAGAGAGCGAGAGAGAGAGAGAGAGAGAGAGAGAGAGCGAGAGAGAGAGAGAGAGAGAGAGAGAGAGAGAGCGAGAGAGAGAGCAGAAAGAGACAGAGAGAGAAAGAAAGAAAGAAAGAAAGAAAGAAAGAAAGAAAGAAAGAAAGAAAGAAAGAAAGAAAGAAAGAAAGAAAGAAAGAAAGAAAGAAAGAAAGAAAGAAAGAAAGAAAGAAAGAAAGAAAGAAAGAAAGAAAGAAAGAAAGAAAGAAAGAAAGAAAGAAAGAAAGAAAGAGGGGGGACTGTGGAGGGATTATCCTGAAGGACAGGTTTTATGGCTGTGTGTAAATTTATTTGGAATAAGTCCGCAGTACATTCAGAGGAGGGGTGTCCGGGAAGGGGTGAAGGGGGGGGGGCTTTTAATTAATGAGTGCACGCTTGTCGCCGGCTTTGGAGAGGCTTCTAAATCACTGATGCAAATAGAGGGGATATCGGGCTCTCTCTGTGTGTGTGTGTGTGTGTGTGTGTGTGTGTGTGTGTGTGTGTGTGTGTGTGTGTGTGTGTGTGTGTGTGTGTGTGTGTGTGTGTGTGCGCCTGTAGCTGTGGCTTGCTCCTCTAGACTACAGACCTCAGGAGACTACTACAAGACTGGCAGAGCAGCAGCCCTATAGCTCAAGCAGGTCCTCATCTACAGTACTTCTAAATACCATAGAGAAATGGCCTTTGAAATCCTCTTTACATTTAAAACGGTCAGAGACTGTACCATGCCATAGAAAATAGACAACAGACAACTAGTGATGTATTGTTAAAACCTGGTAAACTCTGATCACCATAAAGTAACGCTCCCTATACTGTCAATACATTTTTCTGCAAAAGGTGGGTAAACCCACGCTCAAAATAAAAAAATTACCCTCCACTACACTACTGCAGACAACCAATCAATAATCCCACCAGCCACTGCATACAGTACATGCAGACAGAGACATGGTGTTAAGTGTTCAAATATCTGGGGAGACAATGCGCACTGGCACTGTCATTGGTTACGTAACCTCCATGACAACCCACGGTACCCCTCTCCGAACCCCTGCACTCTCGAAGTAGTATGAGTTACGAGCACCCGGGTCAGGGTCTGTCGGTTGTTTGCGGGCGGAGCGGAGCGGAGGGTGTGTGTGTGGGCTCTAGTCTAGTTTAACAAACCTAACGCAATGTTAATTCTTAGCTCTGGCGGTAGCGCTATAGGTCTCGGGGTGTCAGAAATATTTGTTGCTATTTTCACAGCAGGAATTATGGGCGAAGAAACTGCCGGTGGCACGACAGAGCTGGGTTTTGATGAATAATTGTAACGATTTACTTTGACTGCATATCCATAATGCATTTATGGCACATCTATAAGCATTTCCTGAACGTGTTAACAGGTTAATTAAATATATCTATAGCATATCTGTAGCGCATTCATGTCATGCTATGCAAGAGCTCATATTTAGGTATCTTAATAGATGCATCATTACAATGACAGCGTAGTGTCATCATTATGACTGTTCTCAAAAGTGTGCTTCTGCAATACATACCAGTGTTAGTGTATATGCCAAAAGGCCAAACCACATTTGGAAAATTATGCTAATTTTTAAACAGGGTGGTTTGAGTCCTGAATGCTGATTGGCTG
The DNA here is from genome assembly GCF_020615455.1 of Coregonus clupeaformis. Lineage (NCBI taxonomy): Eukaryota > Metazoa > Chordata > Actinopteri > Salmoniformes > Salmonidae > Coregonus > Coregonus clupeaformis. The sequence continues at coordinate 43,210 of NW_025535932.1, read as the reverse complement.
AAAGCCGTGATATATCAACAACCTTGTGTATGACAAAACATTTATTTTTACTGCTCTAATTATGTTGGTAACCAGTTTATAATAGTAATAGGGCACCTCGGGGGTTTGTGATTTATGGCCAATATACCACAGCTAAGGGCTGTATCCAGGCACTCCGCGTTGTATCGCACATAAGAACAGCCCTTAGCAATGGTATATTGGCCATATACCACACCCCTTCGGGCCTTATTGCTTAAATATAGCCTGTACCAGCCCCATTTCCCCCACCGGCCGGTATAGGCCCGTGACTTACCTTCTTCTTCCTTTTCTTCTCTTCTTCTTCTTCTGCATGAAGATCCCTACAGGGTTGAATCCTCAGGGTAAGTTTTACGGATCAAATCGTGTAGTTGAGGGTCATATCATAACTCTTTCATTCTCATTAACAGTCCTCCCCTCCACATGTTAAATAGCCTACAGAAACAAAATAACTAAATGTAGGCCTATCCCATCTTTGCTAAAAACGTTGAACATGCTTGCAGTCCATATTGTTCTAAGTAATTGCATGTCTTCCATATGGAAATATATTATTAATCTTTTACTGCAGTAGGCTAAATCAGGGTCACACTGAGTGTTTCTTGGTAGTCATAGACAAATCTACTTTGAAACAAAAGTAAATATTTTTTATATTTTAGCAGACACTCTTATCCAGAGCGACTTACAGTTAGTGAGTGCATACATTTTTTCATACTGGCCCCCTGTGGGAATCGAACCCTCAACCCTTGCGTTGCGAGCGCAATGCTCTACCAACTGAGCTACACGGGGTGTCATATCAGTTATGGGATTTAATAAAGGAAGACACTGGTACCATGTCAGTTATAGACTTGAAATGTATTCAATTTGGAGTTTTCTTCCCAATATTACACTTTATATACATCACAGAAGACTGAAATATATATTTTTAAACGTTTGACATAGAAACACCGGATTTTTGAAAATGTTGATTAATTGTGAAATTATGAAAAATATATATAACATTCCACACGAGACCACTAGAGTGTGATTTCGTCATTTGACTGCAGGAGAGGGTTACACACAGCATTCACACTAATATAGAGGTTAGGCCTACTGTAAATTGCATTATGGCTGAGCCATGGAGTGAATAATTCGAATTAATTTCTAATCAAAACTAAACAACTTGTTTTAAATAGACTATGTCTAAATACAGTTACAGGCACCATAATTGCTCTCCATGGGCATATAATAATATAATAGCTAACATTAGGCTATAACTAGCAATGCAAAAGGCTCTGAGATACGAATAATTTTACTACACAGATCATACACGTAACGTTAGCTAGCGAGCCAGCAGCCAGCCAGCCAGCCAGCCAGCTAACATTAGCTAGCTAGCTAACAGTACGCTTTAACTTGCAATGAAAACGACTTTCTGACACAATTAGAAACGTATAATATCTGAAAATGTAGTTAGCTAGACTCTCTTACCCGTATACATGGATGAACGCTTCTCCCTCTCTGTCATGGATGCCAGGGTTGCCCTTAGTTTGAAGATATAATCCGATACCAGTGTTTTATACAACAGCCTTCTGTGTTTTCTTTTCGACCATCTCCGCATTTGCAATCAAACGCCTGAATGTTCTCCATCTCCTTAGCTATCATACTCTGCTTCCACCGGGCATTCCACTGATTTCAAAACTCGGTCCTCCAGAAAGTGGAGAGCTATCTTAAAAAAAAAAATCTGCGTTAGAAAGGATTACCTACACATACTGAGCAGCTCATTATAAACAGAAGGGTGCCTCATGGCAGACCAATCTGAACTCATCTCTCGGCATGTCCAGCTCCATTATCTCAGCCAATCATGGCTAGTGGAAAGGTTCCTGTCTTTTCCCGTGACTAAACCAACTAGGCTCATAATTTAACAATTGTATTCATATTTACAGATGGCATACAAGTTTGTTATTAAGGCACATGAAAGTTCACATGTTCCAGAAGGCATTTCTGCCAAAAAAAACTGATTTTGATCAAAAAAAAATGTTTACAGTTCAAATGCCTCTCCTGTGAAGTAGTGACGCGTGACATACGCCTAGTTTCCAGAAACGAGTCACATATTAAGGCAACGCAGATTATGGAGGGTTTTACACACATCCAAACTTTTCATAGAAGCTGGACAAAGATCCATTATACTGCTCCCCAATATAATGTTTTATAAACATAATGGAACAATCCTACAGATCGCATTCACACTTCTCCAGAAATAGCAGAAAGCTCCTAAATTGCATTGCATGTGAGCCATGGACGTTCTCATTTAAAAGCCAGGATGGTGAATCATTCTAATAAGTTTGGTTTTAATCAAATTAAATTAAAAACAAGCAATCTGTTTTTGTAAACAAAAAGCCTATTTCTAAATAGGTTGGGGTCAGAAGCATGATATCATCAAATCGGCAGGATAAAACTGATATGACACCCCGTGTAGCTCAGTTGGTAGAGCATGGCGCTTGCAATGCCAGGGTTGTGGGTTCGTTTCCCACAGTATGAAAATGTATGTACTCACTAACTGTAAGTCGCTCTGGATAAGAGCGTCTGCTAAATGACTAAAATGTAAATTGCTGTTGAACCATCCTTCTGTAAAGTGGCCTAGGGTAAGGGTAGCCTACGTTTTTATTAAAATGAAAAACAAGCAATTGTTACAGGAAAATAACTTCTAAATATGAGGGTCACCAGCATCATCTCATCTCTCATTTCACGATGGGCATATAGACAGGAGGGGTTATTCCTGCTTCCAAAACAGGAGCTGGCTAAGATAATGTAGGCTACAACACATTGATAAAAAGGGGATGTCCTCACTGTTTTGCTGCACCCAAACTTGATCTTTAATAAAGCTTTGGTGATTAAGATTTATTTCAAAGCAGTCTCACAAACGCAACGCATTGGGCAGGAGAAATGAAAACTGCCTTAATTGAGGGGAGGGGAGGCTATGCTCGGTCTTAAATGTAATTATTATTATATATTTTTTTATATCAATATGGAGGATACTGGCCCAAAAAGCACATCTCCTCGCTTGTTCCATGAGCATAAGGGCACTGTGCGTCACAGCTAGATAGGTTGGCTTCCACTCACAAATTCCATGCCATTACCAAGTCTTAAATCTCCTGATAGACACTGCATGAAATTGTCCCTTTTGCACTTGTTTTCAAGCACACACCTCAAATATTGCTACCTCTCCCACCTCAGAGCAAGCGAGATGATATTAGACAGGTTAATTGCCGAGCTGTGCAAGGGATGGAAAATGCCGAAATTGCCAACTAATGTGCATTTGGCACTTGCGCCGGCTTAGTGCCAGCCGAAAATCAAAAATAAAGCCCTGTGTGTGTGTGTGTGTGTGTTTTGGAGAGAGGAGGGGGGCCTCCGAGCCACGTGTCATCTCCTTTAGCAAATGGAGCCCATGCAGTGTTGTGTGGCGACTGGCGAGAGGAGAGCCAAAATGGCTCTGTCTGTCTGTATCAGTGAACCTGGCTATCTGCTCACATTAGGACCCGCTCACGGCCATGACAGGGAGAGCAGCATGCCAGTATCACAGCTCTCAAAAATGAATTTGGGAAAGAGAGGAGGAGGAGGAGAGGGCAGGTTGACGTTTATTGTCATGAGTCTTGTGCTGGAGGCAGAACTGAGCAATTCCCCTTAGATATGCCAGCTGCAGTCAAAATTGGCTGTATTGGAAAAATTCCAAAAACTAAAATGAGCTTTTTGGTCTAAATTTAAGGTTAGGGTTAGGCATTATGGTTAGCAGTGTGGTTAAGGTTAGGCTTAAGGTTAGGGTTAGGTTTCAAATGAGATTGTATGACATTGTGGCTGTGCCAGCTAGTGACCATTGTAGTGCTGCCTCCAGAACAAGATTAATGACGAAAAACGCTAACCTGGGAGGAGAGTGGGGAGGAATAAGGGGAGAGGGGAATAAGAGAAGGGGAGGAGGAGGAGGAGCAGGAGAAGGAGAAAGAAGAGGAGGGGTAGAGGAGGGGAAGAAGGAGGATGGGAGAGACAGATGTTTTTTCTCCATCATGCAGACATCTAGGGGGTCATCATTCATGAATAAAATAATGATGTCATGTCTGCTGTTTTCTACTGATCTTATCACTGCTGCTCAGTGTCCCATCCCTTTCATCTCTCCATCCCTCTCATTGTTCATAAAATTTGAGATTTGACTGTCTCTGAAATGATCACTTAACACTTCTGTTAGTCACTATTCATGATGTCAACAATGATTTCCCAACAATACATTTGTTTTAGAGGAACTCTGTATGTCTGTTATTGAAATGTTAGTTATGGCTGATGATGGAGTGAGGTTAAGGATGTTAGGGAGCGCAGGATGAGGTATTGATTGGAGAGAAAAAAACTTCCTGCCAGACTTTAACCTGATCACGTTCTCTCGGACTAGTCCATCAATCACCACCAATGGACAGACAGACAGAGATCTCCTTCCTTCAGCAGACAGACAGCTGACGTTACTGTGACCATCAGCTTCCTCTTTCTTTCTCTCTGTGTTCCTCTCTTTGTCTCTCTCTCTCTCTCTATCTTGCTCCACCCATGCCTCTTTATTTTCCCTCCATCCTATCCTTCCTTACTTGTTAATCTTTTTATCAGAATCTCTTCCATTTTCCTCTTCCCTCTACCTCTTGCCTTCTATCGCCCTCTCATTGTTTTGCACTCCTTCCATCTCTCTTTTAGATTTTACCCAAACTAAATGCCACAGCTAAAATATAAGAATAAAAATACATTTTCCACATAAACTGAATATTTTTCTCAACCTGAACCTGATAAAAAACATTTGAGGTGTCACAACTCAGAGCACCATAAACTGCAATCGCAGTGTCAGAGTTTTACACCCCCAGTCTGAGTCTCCCATGCAGGATAATCCTTAGTATTACAGGCATGTTATGGAAGTGTTCTAAATGGCACCATATTCCCTATGTAGTGCAATCCTTTTGACCAGGGCCCATAAAGTTCAAATGGCACCCTATTCCCTATGTAGTGCACTACGTTTGACCAGGGCCAATAGGGCTCAAATGGCACCCTATTCCCTATGTAGTGCAATCATTTTGACCAGGGCCCATAAAGCTCAAATGGCACCCTATTCCCTATGTAGTGCACTACTTTTGACCAGGGCCAATAGGGCTCAAATGGCACCCTATTCCCTATAGTTCACTACTTTTGACCAGAGCCCTACGGGCCCTGGTCAAAAGTATTGCACTACATATCAGTTCTGGTCAAAAGTAGTGCACTATTGTCACGACTTCCTCAAAGCTGCCTCCTCTCCTGGTTCGGGAAGGCTTCGGCGTTCGTCGTCACTGGCCTTCTAGCCACTGCCGCTCCTCATCTTATCATTCCATTTGTTTTGTCTTGTTTATTACACACACCTGGTTCATATCCCCTCATCAGTAACTGTATAAGTGTTCCCTCTGCCCCCTTGTCTTTGTGTGTGATTGTTTATTGTGAGGAGAGTGAAGCTCGGTTGAGCTCCTTGTATTTTGTATTGCCAGGTTATTTTCCCCGTGTGACTGTTTTGACGCAGTACTGCGTAACTCTGTATTCCGGAATAAATCCTGTTATTCTGTGATTTACCCTCCTGTGCCTGACTCCTTCAAATCACCCATCACAACTATACTGAATATGGTGCCATTTGGCATGCAGCTTTTATGTTTGAGGTTCTGTCTGTTCCCCCACTTTCCCCCTTCCTGTAGGTGTTACAAAAATAAAGAGCTCACATTAACCGACTGAGAAATGAAATATGGCAAATACTAGGTACTATTTGAAACTATAGTCTCAAGGGAGACGGAGAGATTTTGAGTCACAACCCACCAGAAGGGTTGAGCAGTATACAAAAAAAATAGATTTCTTCAAAACAATTAAATGAATGTAGATTTGAGTATGACTTCTTGTGACCAATTTTAAGAAATGATTTGTAACAATAACCAGGTTTCCATCCAACCTTTTTATGCCAGTAAAGTACATGTCGAATAAAACATGTCATGACAGGCCTGATGGAAACAGTAAACTTTCCAAATGTCGACAAAACAAAACATGCAAGACAGGGTGGGATCTTTTTGTGTAGGTAAAATGAAAATATTGATATAATAACCACCATATCGAAGTAAACTTAGAGTCACGTGATGACATGTTGAGTGGTCCTCCCGCTACGACTCGTCAGGAAAGCATGCTGTTTATTAGTCTACAGATGAAATAAATGATGATGAACATCACAGGGTGGTGAAAGTGCAAGGTCATGAGCAGTGGTGGAAAAAGTACTAAATTGTTATACTTGAGTAAAAGTAAAGAAACCTTAATAGAAAATGACTCAAGTAAAAGTGAAAGTCACCCAGTAAAATACTACTTGAGTAAAAGTCTAAAAGTATTTGGTTTTAAAAATACTTAAGTATCAAAAGTAAATGGAATTGCTAAAATGTGCTTATGTATCAAAAGTAAAAGTAAAAGTATAAATAATTTAAAATTCCTTATATTAAGCAAACAAGATGTTGTTGTTGGTGGATAGCCAGGGGCACTCTGTCACGATCGTCTTCTTGTGAGATATTGGACCAAGGCGCAGCGTGTGCAAAATACATCTCTTTATTTTGGAAGAGAGAAAACACGAAACCGAACACTATCCAAAACTTGCAAAACAACAAACGACCGTGAAGCTAAATAACGTAAGTGCACAGACAAGCAACAAACGTTCAACATAGACAATTACCCACCAACACATGATGCCCATGGCTGCCTTAAATATGGCTCCCAATTAGAGACAATAAACCACAGCTGTCTCCAATTGAGAACCAATCTAGGCAGCCATCAACATACAAACACCTAGACAAGACATTACCCCATAAACCTACAAACCCCTAGACAAACCAAAACACATACTTCACCATGTCACACCCTGACCTAACTAAAATATTAATGAAAACAAAGATAACTAAGGCCAGGGTGTGACACACACTCCAACACTCAGACATTATTTACAAATGAAGCATGTGTGTTTAGTCCGTTAGATCAGATGCAGTAGGGATGACCAGGGATGTTCTCTTGATAAGTGTGTGAATTGGACAATTTTCCTGTCAAAATGTAACGAGTGCTTTTGGGTGTCAGGAAAAATGTATGGAGTAAAAAGTACATTATTTTCTAGTGAAATAAAAGTAAAAGTTGCCCAAAATATAAATAGTAAAGTAAAGTACAGATACCCCAAAAAACTACTTAAGTAGTACTTTAAAGTATTGTTACTTAAATACTTTACACCACTGGTGATGAGCTTGATGCTCCTTTCCGATAAATATCAAGAGTCTTATTCTGGTGAAATGATCATCGATGCATGTCTGCCGTTTGACAAATAAAAATAATATCGCTCTTTTGTCCATAATAATCTCACATGTAGGCTATATGTGCGCTCTAGCCAACAGCATGTTAATACAGTGCTGTACCTTCACCCTGCACCCTGTTGGCTAGGGTGCACTTGCCAATGCCAGAGTGGGCACACTCGCTATATAATGCAAATGTTTTTGAGAGAAAACCATCAGTAGAGTTGAAAATGCAATGAAAACCCATTTAACTTGCATTTTGTAATCGGTGCGTGGGAATTTAACTACGTCATCACGCACAGCCTTTTATCTGCAACAAGTCAATTTGATGGAAACACATCTAGTGGGAAAATGCGCATATTGTTTTTATGCAGATTTTAGAATGTTCACAGGAAAATCTGTCGCCATTTGAATGGAAACCTAGCTAATGCCCGTTTTTTTCTGGATCATAAATGGCTTAGTTGTGGGCATGAGAGGGGACAATGGGCGCAGTCAGTTGCCTTCACGGCTGAATTCTTTCCGGGCCCTGGGCAAGAAAATCTGACACTCTTATCTTCGCAGAAGAGAGAAAATGTTGCAGTTTAAAAGCTAATTTCCTGCAATTCCACACATTTTGACATGGCTACACTATAACAAAATCAATGTGAGCTTGATTGTCTAGCTTTTATTTTGGTGATTGGTGATTATAAAAAAATGTATAGGTTCATTATCTTTTCTACATACTTTTTTATTTGCTTTAAGTCATTTAAGTTTACACTGAAAGTGATTTTACATCCCGAAAATGTATATATATTAAAAAGGTAAGCTCAAGGACCTTTTTTAAAAATGCACAAAAAATGGCATCCCGCAACCCACCTAGACCCCTGCCGCTACCCAGAAGTGGATCCCGACCCACAGTTTGGGAACCACTGGCCTATCCTATTCATGAATTGCACGTTTCGTCACAATATTGTTTTTAGGACTGATGTCAGACTGAGCATTCTACTCAATGCATTGTCAATGAGCGCTGATTAAGATTTCATTAAAGTTACATTACAGTGGCTTGGAAATACAATGACATTGAAAAAGAAGGCAAATAATTAGTAGGATAACCTTTTGTCATAATTGTTATGTCATCTACTTTAGATGCAGTAAACGTATTAGCTAGCTAGCTAGCTAAGAATGAAGGGACACTACCGAATTTTAGCTAGCTAACGTTAGTATTGGGCCACCCACGACTTTTGGGCACCACTATGACGGAGGGCTGCTTTTTGACAAACTTTGCTAGCTAATGACAACATTGCCATCTGTCTAAAGTCAATTTCACGACATGATAATGATGACAAAGTTGTGTCCTACAAAATATTTGACTACTTTAACAATGACATCGCATTTCCAGGCTACTATAGTGTAATTTAGACAAAATGTTCAGAATGACTGGGCCACCCACGACTTTTTGGCACCACTATGGTGGAGGGCTGCTTAAGAACGTTCATAACAATGGCATGATGCGACAAAGTGACACAGGTGCAACCTATGAATACTGTTTAGTATTTAGTACAGTAGGATCTATGCGTCAATCATAGAGTCCATCCTCACCTCCTCCATCACTGTATGGTTTGGGTCTGTGTCTGCCTGCTCCAAACGCAAATTGCAGCGCATTGTCTGATCTACTGAGAGTGTCATCGGCTGTCACCTGCCCCCTTTTGACTAGGGCCCATAAAGCTCAAATGGCACCCTATTCCCTATGTAGTGCACTATGTTTGATCAGGGCCAATAGGGCTCAAATGGCATCCTATTCCCTATGTAGTGCACCTGCCCTCCTTCGAGGACCTGCATAACTCCAGAACAAGGAAGCGCTCAGGAAACATTATCGCCAACCCCAGACACCATATCTTTCAAAGTCTCCCTTCTGGCAAACGGTTCAGGTCAATCGTGACCAAAACCTCCCACCACCTGAACAGTTTCTTCCATGTGCTGTGGCCCTCATCAACTGGCCAACGGGCTCATAGGGGTTGAGAGACTGCATTTGAGCCGAACAGTGTACCCTACCATCAATGACCTGTTATACTAAACACAATCCATGTCTCAATTGTCTTGAAGCTTAAAAATCCTTCTTTAACCTGTCTCCTCCCCTTCATCTACACTGTTTGAAGTGGATTTAACAAGTGACATCAATTGCGACGACCACGAAGATCTATCTGCTAGCCTTGGCCCGCTAGCACACGCAATCAACAGCCATGCCTCCTGCTCGCCTGTGCCGTAGCAGCCACTGAACTGCTCCCGGACTCACCTATTGCTGTTCACTGGACCTTATGATCACTCAGCTACACAGCTGATGCCTGCTGGACTGTTCCTTTATCTGTTTAGCCTCAGCCCAAACTTTCGTTGCCATTACCAGCTGTTGTCTTAACTCTCTCGAATAACACCTGTGATTGCTTTATGCCTCTCTCCCATGTCAATACGCCTTGCCTATTGCCATTTCGGTTAGTTCTTATTGTACTATTACACTGTAGAGCCCCCAGTCCCGCTCAACCTGCCTCAGATAGCTCCTTTGTCCCACCCCCCATACACGTGGAGACCGGCTCAATCGGTGCCTCCAGTGATGCTATCTCTTTCATCGTTACCCAACACTTAGGTTTACCCCCACTGTACTCATATCCTTCCGTATCCTTGTCTGTACATAATGCCCTGAATCTATTCTACAACGCCCGGAAATCTGCCCTTTTTATTCTCTGTACCCAACGCACTAGAAGACCAGTTCTTAAAGCCTTTAGCCGTATCCTTATTCTATTCCTCCTCTGTTCCTCTGGTGATGTAGAGGTTAACCCAGGCCCTGTACCCCCCAGTATAACTCCTACTCCCCAGGCGGTATCATTTGTTGACTTCTGTAACCGTAAAAGCCTTGGTTTCTTGCATGTTAACACCTAATTTTGAGTTATTCACTGCGTTAGCACACTCCGCCAACCCTGATGTTCTAGCAATCCTGGCTTAGGAAGGCCACTAAAAATTCAGAAATGTCCATCCCCAACTACAACATTTTCCGTCTGTAGCTCAGCTGGTAGAGCACGGCGCTTGTAACGCTAAGGTAGTGGGTTCGATCCCCGGGACCACCCATACACATACACCACCCATACACAAAAATGTATGCACGCATGACTGTAAGTCGCTTTGGATAAAAGCGTCTGCTAAATGGCATATTATTATTGTTATTATTAACTGCCAAAGGGGGCAGAGTTGCAATCTACTGTAGCGATAGCCTGCAGAGCTCTATCATACTATCCAGGTCTGTGCCCAAACAGTTTGAGCTTCTACTTCTAAAAATCCACCTTTCCAGAAAAAGTCTCTCACTGTTGCCGCTTGATACAGCCCCCCCTCAGCCCCCAGCTGTGCCCTGGACACCATATGTGAATTGATTGCCCCCCATCTATCCTCAGAGTTCGTACTGCTTGGTGACCTAAAATGAGATATGCTTAACACCCCGGCCGTCCTACAATCTAAACTAGATGCCCTCAATCTCACACAAATTATCAAGAAACCTACCAGGTGCAACCCTAAATCTGTAAACATGGGCACCCTCATAGATATCATCCTGACTGATTTACCCTCTAAATACACCTCCGCTGTCTTCAACCAGGATCTCAGCGATCACTGCCTCATTGCCTGCGTCCGTAATGGGTCCGTGGTCAAATGACCACCCCTCATCACTATCAAACGCTCCCTAAAACACTTTAGCGAGCAGGCCTTTCTAATTGACCTGTCCCGGGTATCCTGGATGGATATGGACCTCATTCCATCGGTAGAGGATGCCTGGTTGTTCTTTAAAAGTGCTTTCCTCTCCATCTTAAATAAGCATGCCACATTCAAAAAATTCAGAACTAAGAACAGATATAGCCCCTGGTTCACCCCAGACTTGACTGCCCTTGACCAGCACAAAAACATCCTGTGGCATACTGCATTAGCATCGAACAGCCCCCGTGATATGCAACTTTTCAGGGAAGTCAGGAACCAATATACACAATCAGTTAGGAAAGCAAAGCTTTCAAACAGCTTTTTCAAACAGAAATGTGCATCTTCTAGCACTAACTCCAAAAAGTTTGGGACACTGTAAAGTCCATGGAGAATAAGAGCACCTCCTCCCAGCTGCCCACTGCACTGAAGCTAGGAAACACTGTCACCACCGATAAATCTACGATAATCGAGAATTTCAACAAGCATTTTGCTACGGCTGGCCATGCTTTCCACCTGGCTACCCCTACCCCGGCCACCAGCTCTGCACCCTCCACTGCAACTAGCCCATGCACCCCCTGCTTCTCCTTCACCCAAATTCAGACAGCTGATGTTCTGAAAGAGCTACAAAATCTGGACCCCTAAAAAATCAGCTGGGCTAGACAATCTGGACCCTTTCTTTCTAAAATTAGCCGCTGAAATTGTCGCAACCCCTATTAGTAGCCTGTTCAACCTCTCTTTCGTATTGTCTGAGATCCCCAGAGATTGGAAAGCTGCCACAGTCATCCCCCTTTTCAAAGGGGGTGACACTTTAGATTCAAACTGTTACAGACCTATATCCATCCTGCCCTGCCTTTCGAAAGTATTTGAAAGCTAAGTTAACAAACAGATCACCGACCATTTCGAATCCCACCGTACCTTCTCCGCTATGCAATCTGGTTTCCGAGCTGGTCATGTGTGTACCTCAGCCACGCTCAAGGTCCTAAACAATATTATAACTGTGATCGATAAAAGACAGTACTGTGCAGCCGTCTTCATTAACCTGGCCAAGGCGTTCAACTCTGTCAATCACCGCATTCTTATTGGCAGACTAAATAGCCTTGGTTTCTCAAATGACTGTCTCGCCTGGTTCACCAACTACATCTCAGATAGAGTTCAATGTGTCAAATCGGAGGGCCTGTTGTCTGGACCTCTGGCAGTCTCTATGGGAGTGCCACAGGGTTCAATTCTCGGGCCGACTCTATTCTCTGTGTATATCAATGATGTCGCTCTTGCTGCTGGTGACTCTCAGATCCACCTCTACGCAGACAACACCATTTTATATACATCTGGCCCTTCATTGGACACTGTGTTAACAAACCTCCAAACGAGCTTCAATGCCATACAACACTCCTTCCGTAGCCTCCAACTGCTCTTAAACGCTAGTAAAACTAAATGCATGCTCTTCAATCGAATGCTGCTTGCACCAACCCGCCAACTAGAATCACTATTCTCGGCGGGTCTGACTTAGAATATGTGGACAACTACAAATACCTAGGTGTCTGGTTAGACCGTAAACTCTCCTTCCAGACTCTAAAGCATCTCCAATCCAAAGTTAAATCTAGAATCGGCTTCCTATTTCGCAACAAAGCCTCCTTCACTCATGCTGCCAAACATGCCCTCGTAAAACTGACTATCCTACCGATCCTTGACTTCAGCGATGTCATTTACAAAATAGCCTCCAACACTCTACTCAGCAAATTGGATGCTGTCTATCACAATGCCATCCGTTTTGTCACCAACGCCCCATATACTACCCACCATTGTGACCTGTATGCTCTCGTTGGCTGGCCCTCACTACATATTCGTCGCCAAACCCACTGGCTCCAGGTCATCTATAAATCACTGCTAGGTAAATCCCTGCCTTATCTTAGCTCATTGGTCACCATAGCAACACCCATCCGTAGTATGCGCTCCAGCAGGTATATCTCACTGGTCATCCCGAAAGCCAACACCTCCCTTTGGCCGCCATTCCTTCCAGTTCTCTGCTGCCAATGACTGGAACGAACTGCAAAAATCTCTGAAGCTGGAGACTATTATCTCCCTCACTAACTTTAAGCATCAGTTGTCAGATTAGCTTACCGATCACTGCACCTGTACACAGCCCATCAGTAATTAGCCCACCCAACTACCTCATCCCCATATTGTTATTTATTTTGCTCATTTGCACCCCAGTATCTCTATTTGCACATCATCTTCTGCACATCTATTACTCCAGTGTTAATAGTAAATTGTAATTATTTTGCACTATGGACTATTTATTGCCTTACCTCCATAACTTACTACATTTGCACACACTGTATATAGATGTTCTATTGTGTTATTGACTGTACGTTTTGTTTATCCCATGTGTAACTCTGTGTTGTTGTTGTTTTTATCGCACTGCTTTGCTTTATCTTGGCCAGGTCGCAGTTGTAAATGAGAACTTGTTCTCAACTGGCTTATCTGGTAAATAAAGGTGAAATAAAATAAAAATAAAATAAGAGATCATAGCTTCACCTGGATTCACCTGGTCAGCCTATGTCATGGAAAGAGCATGTTCATAATGTACACTCAGTGTATATACAGTATATCCCCCCTGTATATTGAATATCCTCACTGTAAATCAGTTTATACTCAGGAGTTTTATGTTTTATGTTTACTGTGTTTATATTGTATATTCTGCATGTTGACCAAGGTAGGACTTGTGTCTGTAGTGTTTGTACATTGTCTATTGCTGGCAGCACCTATTCACTAAGTCAAATTCTGGGGATGTGTAAATGTACGTGGCGAATAACGTGATTCGGATTCTGAAAGGATTGACGCACCCTTTTCCCTATACATAGTGTTGCCTGAAGTGTCATCGATGACGATATTGTGACGATATTGATCAGCCTACCTGAATTCCCCCATCCCCGTCCTCTCTCGGTGTCATCAGATACATTGATAAGCCTATTAGTGTTTGGCTCTCTACTCTCTCTCTCTATGGCCTGGTCCCCATTTGTTCCTCTAGCCCTCTCTCCTCTGGTGTATCTGGTTAATTGTTATCATGCTTCAATATCATTACAGCCTGTAGAGTAGGACCTTGAGACTCCTGACAATTACATTGTGATGGTGGGGGGCTTAGACTTAGGTTGCATCCCAAATGGCACCCTATTCCCAACAGTGCACTACTTACAAATGGCACCCTATTCCCTACATAGTGCACTACTTACAAATGGCACCCTACTCCCTACAGTGCACTATATAGGTAATAGGGTGCCATTTGGGACATAGACTTAGAGACAGGATGCATGTTGTGAGTTGGGGGTGAGTATTACATTATCATTGATTAATTGACGGGGGAGCATGTAGGGATGTGAGCCTGCATCTAGCAGCAGTAGTAGTAGCAAGGAGGGAGGCAGAGAGGCCTCAGTGTGTGTAGAGGAATGTGTGTCAGTGTGACACAGACAGTAAAAGGATTAGGGAGATTAGGGAGATGTGTGTGAGAGAGAGAGAGAGAGAGAGAGAGAGAGAGAGAGAGAGAGAGAGAGAGAGAGAGAGAGAGAGAGAGAGAGAGAGAGAGAGAGAGAGAGAGAGAGAGAGAGAGAGAGAGAGAGAATGTTGGTCAGTGCTGCATTAGAATGCATATACTCACAGTGGAGGTCGTTTTAATGATGAGTGCCTGTGTGCGTGAGTGCGTGCGTCCGCATGTATTTGAAGGGGTAAAAAGAAACAGTGTTTACTTGCAGCTTTGATTAAACAGTGTGAAAAAGTGTGGACATATTGACAATGTATCTGTGTACTGTAAGAGTGTATCTGTAATGATGAGCCCAGCAGGACCATTTAGAAACCACGCTGTGCAACCTTATGTTGTAGAATCCACATGATATCTCATTCTATACATATGGTTGTCACTGTTCAATTATGATTTACATCAATGAGATACTGTATGAAGAACAGAGGGCTTAGTTTGCTTCCCAAATGGCACCCTTTTCAACAAGCTCTCACAGACTCACTGCAGAATTAGACGTTCATCCACATTCTCCAAACGTCAAATTCCGAAGGGTTTTTATTGTTCCTGCTGCTCTGTATCGTTCCATTTCTCCAAACGTAACATTTCAAAGTTATGGGTTAAGTTTAGGCTAAGGTAAGGGTTAACGTTGGTTAAGGTAAGGGTTAAGATTTGTGATAAGGTTCAAACAAAAAAGAAAAAACCACAACTGGGATCGAACATGCAACCTTCTGATCCAAAGTCATGGGATTACACCTATCAACCATCTGCCATCCTCGTCCACAACACATCATGGTAATGGCGCTAACTGTTGCCCCTAGTGGCCGGTTTTGAAGGCATTTTCCTCAGGACAATTTCAATGTCAATTTTGAACGATCTCCCTTTTCCCTATACTGTATGGTGCACTAATGGACCCTTGTCAACATTTGTGCACTAAATATGGAATAGGGTGCCATTTGGGACGTAGTGTTTTTTTTTAACGTCATTTAGCAGACGCTCTTATCCAGAGTGCATACATTATTATTATTTTTTTCATACTGGCCCCCCGTGGGAATCGAACCCACAACCCTGGCTTTGCAAACACCATGCTCTACCAACTGAGCTACCTCCCTGCCGGCCATTCCCTCCCCTACCCTGGACGACGCTGGGCCAATTGTGCGCCGCCCCATACATGACATGCAGAACTATGAGTTGCAGCATCCAGACATAATAGAGACCCTTCAACCGCTCCAATAACCACAGCAAACTCTATAGATCCAATATCGGATTAGACACACACGCAGGCAGGCACGCAGGCAGGCAGGCAGGCACGCACATACACACACTTTGACCACCCTCCTCACTTCGACCCCTTTCAGTCTGCTTGTCAGTCTGCTGACCATGTTCCCATTGACTACCCTCCTTCCCCCTGCTGCCCCCTCGCTGCCCCTCTGCCCCCTGCTGCCCCCGTGCCCACCAACCCTCGCCCTCCCTGTTCGCTTAAAGATCAAACCCCTTGCCCCCCCTTCCCCCACAGTGAGAGGAGAGTGGGTGAGTGATCAGGGGAGAGTAAGGGAGGAGAAAGGAGTCCTGGCGGGGGGTGATGGTGGAGGGTGAAGAGTGAGGGAGGGAATGAGGAGTCCTGGAGGGCGCCGGCCCTCATTGAGATTCCCAGCGAGTGAGCTGCCAATGCTGCGGTCCTGCGGCCCGGCTGGGCAGAATATGGCAGGGTCAGCAGAAACAGCCTGCTGCTAGGGCTAGGGTAGAGATGCTGCCCACTGAGAGAGCACCATGCACCATGCCCAGCAACAGACCCCCTCCTAACCCTCTCTCCTAACCCCCCACCACCTCCACCAGCACCGGTCCATAGCCCACTAGCCAGCCTCCCATATCCCAACCCCCTACCTCCCGCCTCCACTACCACCACCAATCCAAACCCACTGTCCACCAGTCAGTCACCACAGCTGGCTACTTCCCTGTGCTTACCAAACTCACACTGCCTCCTAGAGGCAAGGAGATGTACAGCACAGCTCAGGGCACTAGTCACCCCATTAACCCAGTGTACCAGCGTGACTCACTGGCAGCTTTGAAACAACAGGCAGGCCAGGATGAATACAGGGGAACTCTGTATAGTCAGAGACCAGTCTTTTTTTACCGTCAGATTCAGTAAACACTGTATAGTGCACTACTTTTGACCAGGACCCATACGGCTCTGGTCAAAAGTAGTGCACTCTATAGGGGAATAGGGGTGCATTTGGGACATATCCTGTGTGTATTGAATCCATTCACCTGTTGACCCAGACTGCAGAGGCGTATG
Organism: Coregonus clupeaformis; assembly: GCF_020615455.1. Lineage (NCBI taxonomy): Eukaryota > Metazoa > Chordata > Actinopteri > Salmoniformes > Salmonidae > Coregonus > Coregonus clupeaformis. The sequence continues at coordinate 26,358 of NW_025535932.1, read as the reverse complement.
TATTGGCAGTGGGTTGTTGTATGGATTGAGTACATGATGAATGTGTCTGGGGCATGCAGGTACATTGGGGAGATATAGTATGTCATTCTGTGTATCTGTGTGTTAATGTTTAACAGTACAGTATCTGGCCGGGCTCAGAGGAGATTAAAATAGACCAAGGCTGTGTGGGAGGTACACTCTTAGAAACAATGTTTCCAAAAGGGTTCTTCAACTGTCCCCATAGGAGAACCCTTTTTGGTTCCAGGTAGAACCCTTTTTGGTTCCATGTAGAACTCTTTTGAGTTCCATGTAGAACCCTTTGTCGAAAGGGTTCTACGTGGAATCCTAAAGGGAACTCCCTGGAACCAAAAAGGGTTCTTCAAAGGGTTCTCCTATGGGGAAAGCTGAAGAACCCTTTTAGGTTCTAGATAGCACCTTTTTTTCTAAGTGTAGGAATAATCAATTCTCCTCCAGAGAGAGAAGGAGAGGGGGAGGAAGGGTGGGGAGTAGGAGGACAGAGTTGGCGGAGGGATGGAGGGATGGCGAGAGAGAGAGTCAGAGGTGGTACTAAAGCCTGGGAGCTGAGTCATGCTGACAGGCTCCTCTGGCGGCCATGATGGTTCCATTGATTATCTGTTTCCGATGCTTCTACTGCCAGTAGACAGGGAGATCAGTGACCAAGAGGAAGGAAGGAAGCCAAGCCTATCTCATCTCCATGAATCAGAGTGGAATCACTGACCCCTCTACTGCCCTGTCACAATGCTGTCAGCCTGTCCAATGACACTACCAATGACATGGTTCAATGGACGACAAATTTCTACAACACACAAATACTGATTTAGACTAAATAAGTGTGATCTGTGCATTTCTGCTATCAGCCTTTTCTTCTATCATCCTGTTAGATGTAGACCAGCAACAGCAGATATAGCCTACAGTGGCATAAACAGCATGGCCCGCATCCAAATGCAAAATGCAAATTCGTTACCAATGTGCAATCCAGTGTGAGGAGTGCTCTTCAATCAGTGAGCAGTGAGTGATATTTTCTGACTTGGTCCCTTAGTGGCAATCTTAGAAGTGGTCTTATAGTTTGCTTCCCAAATGGCACCCCTATATAGTGCAGTACTTTTGACCAGGGTCCGGAGGGAATAGGGGCCCAGCTAACAATTCTAGGGAGAGACAACATTTGTGTAATGTTACCCGTAAAGTTCCCCTAATGTTTGAATGTCCAGTTTTAGTTAGGGGAAATATCTATCTTTGTTAGCAAAAACCTTCTGCAAACCTTTTTAGCGTGTTTGGCGTTAGCGTTAGGAGAACATTCCCTAAATGTCAAACAGAACATACCCAGAACGTGGTTACCATGTTCGCAGAATATCCAATATTAATATTCTAGACACGTTTCATAGGACATTGCAAGAACATTAATGCGTCCAGTTTTCTGTGGGTTAGGAGAATATTCCATCCATGTCCCACCAAACATACACAGAACATTGTTGCCATGTTCTCAGAACATAAGATATTAATGTTCTACACACATTTCATGGGAACGTTGAAAGACCATTTCTGTGTATCAGTTGTCAGGACGTCGCCTGATGGTCCCAAAGAAACGTTCTCCCCCCGCAAAAAAAAAGTTCATTTCAAAGTAAAATTGAAGTCACGGGATCACATGGTGTGTGGTCCTATCTACTGAGAAACTCATTTTAATTAGATCAGAAAGGTGTGTTGTAACTGTTGCCAAATAATGACATCAACATTTATTTCTAAGAATGTGAGAGTAGAGTAATTCCCCTAGCAGGCCTTGAACCCAGGCCACAAGCAACAATGATAAAAGCACTAACCACTCTCCCAATAAGGGATTTCTTTAGGGTATGTGCTTATTAGGCCCGTATAGTTAGGCCCTGTCCAGAAGAAACCCTAACCCCTCCTTTCTAGTCACTAATGTAGATGCAACAACTTTATAGGTGTCAGCAATGGGGTAAATGCACTTTGAAATAAATCTCAGCTCTGTTAAAAGAACACTGATGATAAACTATTTTATTGATCATAGTGATTCAGGAATATAATTAAAACAGGTTAACATGCCCCACCAACATTGGACAATGATACAGAAAGCCCTTAAATTGCTGAAATAACTAAATCATGATGAGAATAGTCAGATTAACCAATACCTTACAGTTACACGGACATGGTGGTGTAGCAGGAAGATTGGTGTACTGTGAACCAAGAGGTTGTGAGTTCAAATCCCAAACAAGGATATGTTGAATAACAATTACTGTATAGATAAAAATGCGCAATATAATCATGTCAAATACATAAGTTGAATGTGCTGTGTGTGAGAGTATTCCAAACCTTGCCAACAGACAAAGAGCTATGAATGGGTCAGTGGTTCACCAATCAGGTCATTTATTAGCTCGGCAACAGTAATAAGGCGTGATGTGCAATAAAACAATCTTTGGGGGGTGAACGTTTCTGTGGGACCATCAGGGGACATCCTAACAACTGATACACAGAAATGTTCCTGCAATGCTCTGATGAAACGTGTCTAGAATATTAATATCTTTATGTTCTGAGAAAATGGCGGGGGGTAAGATATATGGAATCCAATATGGATGGTGTTAAGAGATAGATGGGAGAAAGATGGGACTAATAACAAGATAACTAATGTAAAGCATACTGTGTCCATAATAAGGTTATAGGTTGAGAGCTTTTGTGAAAGAGCACAGTTAGAAAGATATGGCATATAGAAGCAAACCGGATGGACATCATGAAAATGATCGGAGAGGTTGAAGGTAGAGGAAGTTCAGGCTTAAAAACAAACTAAATAGAATTATTGTAAAATTGACTGTGTCCATAAAATTTATATAGTATGTACAGTTGAAGTCAGAAGTTTACATACACTTAGGTTGGAGTCATTAAAACTCATTTTCCAACCACTCCACAAATTTATTTTTAACAAACTACAGTTTTGGCATGTCGATTAGGACATCTACTTTGTGCATGACACAAGTAATTTTTCCAACAATTGTTTACAGACAGATTATTTCACTTATAATTCACTGTATCACAATTCCAGTGGGTCAGAAGTTTCCATACACTAAGTTGACTGTGCCTTTAAACAGCTTGGAAAATTCCAGAAAATTATGTCATGGCTTTAGAAGCTTCTGATAGGCTAATTGACATCATTTGAGTCAATTGGAGGTGTACCTGTGGATGTATTTCAAGGCCTACCTTCAAACTCAGTGCCTCTTTGCTTGACATCATGGGAAAATCAAAAGAAATCAGGCAAGACCTCAGAAAAGAAATTGTAGACCTCCACAAGTCTGGTTCATCCTTGGGAGCAATTTACAAACGCCTGAAGGTACCACGTTCATCTGTACAAACAATAGTATGCAGGTATAAACACCATGGGACCACGCAGCAGTCATACCGCTCAGGAAGGAGACGCGTTCTGTCTCCTAGAGATGAACGTAAAGTGCAAATCAACAGCAAAGGACCTTGTGAAGATGCTGGAGGAAACAGGTACAAAAGTATCTATATCCACAGTAAAACGAGTCCTATATCGACATAACCTGAAAGGCCGCTAAGCAAGGAAGAAGCCACTGCTCCAAAACCGCCATAAAAAAGCCAGACTATGGTTTGCAACTGCACATGGGGACAAAGATCGTACTTTTTTGAGAAATGTCCTCTGGTCTGATGAAACAAAAATATAACTGTTTGGCCATAATGACCATCATTATGTTTGGAGGAAAAAGGGGAATGCTTGCAAGCCGAAGAACACCATCCCAACCGTGAAGCACGGGGGTGGCAGCATAATGCTGTGGGGGTGCTTTGCTGCAGGAGGGACTGGTGCACTTCACAAAATAGATGGCATCATGAGGAAGGAAAATTATGTGGATATATTAAAGCAACATCTCAAGACATCAGTCAGGAAGTTAAAGCTTGGTCGCAAATGGGTCTTCCAAATGAACAATGACCCCAAGCATACTTCCAAAGTTGTGGCAAAATGGCTTAAGGACAACAAAGTCACGGTATTGGAGTGTCCATCCCTGACGTCAATCCTATAGAAAATGTGTGGGCAGAACTGAAAAAGCGTGTGCGAGCAAGGAAGCCTACAAACCTGACTCAGTTACACCAGCTCTGTCAGGAGGAATGGGCCAAAATTCACCCAACTTATTGTGGGAAGCTTGTGGAAGGCTACCCGAAACGTGTGACCCAAGTTAAACAATTTGTGACCCAAGTTAAAGGCAATGCTACCAAATACAAATTGAGTGTATGTAAACTTCTCACCCACAGGGAATGTGATGAAAGAAATAAAAGCTGAAATAAATCATTTTCTCTACTATTATTCTGACATTTCACATTCTTAAAATAAAGTGGTGATCCTAACTGACCTAAGACAGGGAATTTTTACTAGGATTAAATGTCAGGAATTGTGAAAGACTGAGTTTAAATGTAATTGGCTAAGGTGTATGTAAACTTCAGACTATATATATATATATATATATATATATATATTTGCGAGAGAAAAAAACCCATATGGGGGATTGGAAGTGATGCAGACAATTACATTGCTGGAAGTTACAATCTGCAATATTAAAGCTGATCTACCCCCCCACCCAAAAAAAAAAAAAATAGATATAGTAATTGTTTTTAGAAGGTCATACCAAGGATCATTTAGCTATTTGATTTTGAATTTTAAGACAAGAAATACAGTGGGGGTGCTTTGCTGCAGGAGGGACTGGTGCACTTCACAAAATAGATGGCATCATGAGGAAGGAAAATTATGTGGATATATTAAAGCAACATCTCAAGACATCAGTCAGGAAGTTAAAGCTTGGTCGCAAATGGGTCTTCCAAATGAACAATGACCCCAAGCATACTTCCAAAGTTGTGGCAAAATGGCTTAAGGACAACAAAGTCACGGTATTGGAGTGTCCATCCCTGACTTCAATCCTATAGAAAATGTGTGGGCAGAACTGAAAAAGCGTGTGCGAGCAAGGAAGCCTACAAACCTGACTCAGTTACACCAGCTCTGTCAGGAGGAATGGGCCAAAATTCACCCAACTTATTGTGGGAAGCTTGTGGAAGGCTACCCGAAACGTGTGAACCAAGTTAAACAATTTGTGACCCAAGTTAAAGGCAATGCTACCAAATACAAATTGAGTGTATGTAAACTTCTCACCCACTGGGAATGTGATGAAAGAAATAAAAGCTGAAATAAATCATTTTCTCTACTATTATTCTGACATTTCACATTCTTAAAATAAAGTGGTGATCCTAACTGACCTAAGACAGGGAATTTTTACTAGGATTAAATGTCAGGAATTGTGAAAGACTGAGTTTAAATGTAATTGGCTAAGGTGTATGTAAACTTCAGACTATATATATATATATATATATATATATATATATATATATATATATATATATATATTTGCGAGAGAAAAAACCCATATGGGGGATTGGAAGTGATGCAGACAATTACATTGCTGGAAGTTACAATCTGCAATATTAAAGCTGATCCCCCCAAAATAAATAATAATAGATATATGTAATTGTTTTTAGAAGGTCATACCAAGGATCATTTAGCTATTTGATTTTGAATTTTAAGACAAGAAATACAACAAGTATTTGATGAAAATGTATTTTGGGGCTTACTGCTATTAGCTCATACAAACGCATTGAATAACAGATTCACTACATTGAACAACAGATAGTCCCCCCAAACAATCAGAAGGAAGTTTGTTCTGAAGTGTCTGTCCTATATCTGAGAGATATAAGAAAGATAAGGAAACATTTGTCATGTTTTTGGACATGTATTTAACCCCTTATTTTTGGCACTAAACAGTCTCCATATATACAGTACTTAAATTTGTTTTTTCAAGTGGTACAGGGGACCTTCAGACGAGTCTTGTGAGGCCTGTGGGGCGTCTAGACAACCAACATGTACGTGTTCGTGAGAGTCTCACCTTTCCACCGAGGGGTCACATTAGTGTGTAGCCCAAACTGTTTGGACGCTATAGACAGAAGTTGGCAGATCGGCTGTACCGACTTCAGACAGTTGTGGCGGTCGTAGAGCAAAACGGAGAACACCATCGTGAGAGTCTCATCTTTCCATAGAGGGGTCATAATAGTTTGTTGCCAAACCATTCGGACTCTAGAGACAATTTTGTAGGAAGACCGATTTCTGGGATGTCTCATGGTCTGACAAACACCGCTCTAGCTCTGTCACCTTTCACCGTAGATGCGGAAGTGCGACATAGACGGATGCAGTGGATTGAGACGCATCCAATGCTTAAACTGATTTTCATGGGGATTTTTGTATTATGATAATTAGATTCATGCAAGGGGCGCGGACATCAACCTTAGGTGGTTTAAAAACCTAATGAGACTAGTAAGGGAACATTCTCTAAAGTTGTGGGAACGCTTGTTGTTAGCTGGGGTGCCATTTCGGACGTATCCATAATGTATTGTGGGCTGCAGCGTTGGTGTCTGTGGCCACAGCAGATAGCAGAGTGGTCTGTGTGAAGAAGGTAGTGCTATAGTTTCACTGCTTCAGGCTTTTTACCTCTCACATCTCCCTCCTCTGTTCGTGTGTGTGTGTGTGTGTGTGTGTGTGTGTGTGTGTGTGTGTGTGTGTGTGTGTGTGTGTGTGTGTGTGTGTGTGTGTGTGTGTGTGTGTGTGTGTGTGTGTCTTTTACCACTCTACATCTCCCTCTGTGTGGAATTGGCTTTTCTCCCCAATGACTCTGGTTCCCTTTCGCCATCCTCAGGCAAGCGTGCCCAGCGTGATTGGATATCCTTATCGCGCCTTCCTTAAATTGCTTCGGGAAGTGAGGAGTGCTCCTGAGTTCTCTCTCTGTATGCCCCCAGGGTTGCTGAGATACGCTACATTTTTTGTTGTCGTTGTTTTGGTAAAAATGAGTACTCAACAAGCCTGTACTGGGAGAGAAAGAGACACAGTAAGAAACAACTCAGAGACATATAGTATTGTATGATGTCTCTCAGAGAGCCTATAGCTGGTTGCAATTCTAAAGAGATAATTTGGCTCACTCACAGATCTTAGAACGTTATGACTGAGTGAAGATTCACCATCTGGGAGTAGACAAGACAAGTAGAGAATTGTTGAACAAGATAGCAGGGGACTCAATTAAATTGCACAACTCAGAGATAATGATGGGTGGTATGAAGAATGGTTGGGTCTACTACTGTGTGTTAGGGAGCTGGGTGAGAGGAAATGGTGTTGTGTAGTAACATGGTTTCGTGTGACCCCCAGAGGGCGATGCGGAAATGGTTTCTGTTACGAAGTGAAGTGAACGTGCTGCAAACTGCTCTCCCTCATAGACAGTCTCTCTCTCTCTCTCTCTCTCTCTGTCTCTCTCTGTCTCTCTCTCTCTCTCTCTCTCTCTGTCTCTCTCTGTTTGGTGACACAGTGCATCATAACAAATAAACAAATAAACAACAAAACAAGAGTGGAGTAGAAATAGAGAAAGGGGAAGTGGGAAGGGGGGAATAGGCACAGGGGAAACAAACATCCCTGGCAATACACTGTAACGGAATCCAATAATACATAGGCACAGGGGCAAAATCCACCCTGGCAACACAATGTTATGAGTAGCTCCACCGAGCTACATACTCTCACAATTAACAATCACCGACAAGGACAAGGGGGCAGAGGGAACACTTATACACAGACTAATTAGGGGATAGGAACCAGGTGTGTGTGATTGACAAGACAAGTGTGATGATAATTGGGGCGGCAGTGGTTAGTACTCCGGTGACGACGAACGCCGAAGCCTGCCCGAACAAGGAGGGGAGGCAGCCTCGGCCGAAGTCGTGACAACATGAGGGAGTAATAATGTGTTATTATGTTGTTATTTTACTTAGATGATCAAATTTGCTGTATTATTCAACTCTGCATGTATGCAGTGATGATTTTGTAATTCAAACCTGCCATAACTCAACAGTACTCCAATTACATTCATATATGGCCTACTACAGTGCCTCAACTACTATAGCTACTGTATCACCACAACCATTACTGACGATCACTACAAACCTTACAACCTATAAGCCAATCATGCCTATAACCACTATAAGTGTGCAACCTGCTGTACAAGCTAATCAGGTAATGGTATGGTCATGCAATACACCCTGTTCTCTGAGTGAGTGATGTGATGGCCAGGCAGCATATTCAATGTTCAACAAGCTCTCACAGTCTCACAGCAGAATGAGATTTTTTGCACTTTTCTCCAAACGTCAAATTTTGAAGTTAAGGGTTAAGGTTTTAGATAAGGTTAAAACATTAAGTTTAGGCATTCATTCAGAATGGTTAAGCTATAGGTTAAGGTTTGGGATAGGGTTAAAATGAGTGTCTACCACTGGGATTGCCTGAGGACCAGACAGTGTGAAATTCACCATCTGCAACATGACAGTGTTTGATTCTGGAAATAGTCCTCTCAGGTGCTCTACAAGCCGGAATATTGAATACAATTATATTTGAACTTACTCTGCCAATTGTCCATGGTGTTGGACCTTCAGCTGCTCGAAATTTGAGATAAAATATCCACAGGAAAGTATTGTTTACCCAACTTTTTAGATCACCAGTACTGAAGTTGAAATTTCTATCACCTGGCACATGCGCAAAACCATGTAAACAGCTGTAAGACTTCGGTTAGTATGCATCGTTCACGTTCACGTACTTCCGTCTTGTGCACATGCCTTCGGTCATGAGCAAAACATCTTGATTGCCAAAGACATAGACCCGCGTTTTGAAGTCGGTTTAATAATACCCTGTGGATATTTTGTCTCAAATTTCGAACAGCTGAGGGACCAACACCACGGACAATCGGCAGATTAAGTTTAAATACAGTATATTCAACATTTGTGACAGACAAGGGATGTTTACGATTTGTCTATGTAAATGTGTGTGGTGTTGTCTACATAATTTGAAGACATCGTTATATTTCGTGCCTAGCACTGGGATTGAACACGAGACCTCCGGATCCGGAGTCATGGGATTATGCCCATCCACCACCCTCGTCCACAACACCCTAGCAAAACCTAAGCTTACTTCATGGTAATAGCGCTCATTGTTGACCCTAGTGGACGGTTTATAGGCATTTCCCGACATCCTCAGGACATGGACAGACGGACACTTTCGAAGTCAATCTTGAGCGATCTGGCTGTCAATGTTCTAGGACCAGCCAGCCAGACGGAAGGATGGCCATTAGGCAACATCCTTAAGGAACCATCCCACACAGGGCACATCAGCGCCCATCCAGAGGTGTGACTGTCGAGAACGGGATCAAGTTGAGGGGTCACTTACACTGGAATCCCCCACCGCACACACCCAATGACACACATAAACACCCCGTGCACGAACACACACACATACACACACACCAAATACACACACCCCACTCCCTCTCCTGAACAGAGAACAGGAGACGGTACAGTAGACACTCTTTCCTCCACCTCCTCCCCTCCTCTTCCCCCCTCACCCTCTCCTCCTCCTGAACATCTGTGGTAGCTACAGACGGTGCTGTGCTATCTCTGCAGTACAGGAAGAGGCTGAGCTACTGAGCACTGATTAGATTACACAACAGCAGAGTCACACAGCAAGTGTATGGAACCATTACAGGGACACATGCAGGGGGGGAGGTGTGTGAGTGTGTGTGTGCATGTGCGTGTTTATGTGTGCGTGCACGCGTGTGTGTGTGTGTGTGTGGTGCGTGCATCTGTATGTGTGTGTGTGTGTGCCTGCACATCCTTCAGGGTTACCACTTTCTAATACCACAGAGGAGGCATTGAATAACCCTCAGGAAGCCTTCTCCACACACAGACACACAGCCAACATATTACTGTCTCCTCCAATAAGAATCAAAGCAACACTTCTTCACAACGTAATAGAAACATATCCTTCCTTATCACAATCTCCTAAGGAAGGAAATAGACTGACTGAACCCCTGTCTCTTTGGGGAGATAAGATACTCTTGTTCTTTGTAGCTGTGTACGGATGGAGGGATGGAGGGACGAGGAGTGGAAAAAGAGATGAAGAGTGGATGAGTGTTAAGATAAGGCTGTAAAGGGAAAGGAGCTGTGGCCTGCCTGCTACTCTATCCGGTCAGTAGATATGTGACTCTGTGCTCCATAGACCTCTGTCTATATCACTCTCTGTCTCAGGCTCTGTCCCACTTTCCAAGGCTAGCCAGAGACACTCGCTTCCTTCAGCCCAGACAACACAAGTCTGTCTCTTTTCTTATCTCTCCCCCCTTACCCTCTCTATCCCTTTCATATCCTCTCCTCCTGCCTTTCCTTCTGTAGTTCCCTCTCTCTCTCTCTCTCTCTCTCTCTCTCTCTCTCTCTCTCTCTCTCTCTCTCTCTCAGAGAGAGAGAGAGAGAGAGAGAGAGAGAGAGAGAGAGAGAGAGAGAGAGAGAGAGAGAGAGAGAGAGAGAGAGAGAGAGAGAGAGTGTAAAGAGCCAGGGAGGTTCAGATAGCTCTATCTCTCCCTACTCCAAGCTGTCAGCTCCAGCCGTTGCCACGGCGACTGACTATTGTCATGGCAACCCCGGTGGGTTGGAGGAGGAGGGAGCGAGAGACTGAGTGGAAAGAAAAATGAGAGAGAGGGAGAAGTCACTGTTTTTTCTCATTAAACGATAAAGAAACCACTGTGCCTCTAATCTGTGTTTCGCTGCCACTTCATCAGCAAAAAATATCAGGACCGCTTCCTTCGGAGTAAATAGCAGTGGGCTAGTCCATTTGGTAGTCTAATGATAACCATTTATTAATAGTGATGCCAGAATTAACTGGGCCTCACCATACATACAGCACTACTCAGGCAGGCTTTTCACTATTTCTCATTTGTGCGTAATGAGAGAGATAGGAGGAACAGTCGTCATGTTTGGTTAGGCTCCTGTTCTTTTTTCCTTCCTTCAAAGAGCAGGGCGTTCATCCTGGGTTTCAATTGGCCATAACAAGGGAGAAGAGATGCAGGTCAGCAGCTCTGTAAAAATACGTTTAACCCCATTATCGGTTGCGTGAACGTGAATACAGCCGGCCTGATTCCACCGCCACCCGCACACTCCCCAGGGATAACCCCGGCACTCATACACACACAGAGACACAGGCACACACACAGGGGCACACACATGCACTCACAAAGGTATACACATGCATTAATGAAAGCACATACACACACATGCACATACACACACACTAAGAGGCGCTCTTACATTGGTCCTCCACCAGAATAAAGTGCAAGTCAGGCAGAGAAAATCTATATATAATACATTTTCTCATTCCGCACAGCTGGGGCAACTCCCCTGTGTGTGTGTGTGTGTGTGTGTGTGTGTGTGTGTGCGTGTATGTGTGTGTGATGTGTGTGTGTGTGTGTGTGTGTGTGTGTGTGTGTGTGTGTGTGTGTGTGTGTGTGTGTGTGTGTGTGTGTGTGTGATGTAGGCACTGTATGTTGAAATAGCACCTAATAGAAATGTATTAAAAAGACTTCCGAGCTGCGGCGACCGTGCAGGCACAGGAATAAAAACAGATAACCTATTACGAAGATTGATGGCTATACTGAGCGGACAAGTCTATTCTCTGTCTGGCCAGTGTCAGGTTGTGCACAGTGAGAAAAGCCAAGCCTATTCTCTCTCTAGATTGGTTGTCTTAATTCATTTTTTTTTGCTGAGTCCTTGACTGAGTCTCAGTCGCTGTGGTCTAATTTTGTTTCAACCCCCCCAACCTCTAAATAACATTGATCCCTTGGCCTCACACAGGAAAGGCAGGCCACTCTTATTCTTCTGTCTGTTCTGTGATAGTCATTTCACAGTGCTGAAAGTTAATTATACCGACTCCCCTAACAAGGTCAGGGCTGTCCCAAATGGCACCCTATACCCTACATAGTGCACTACTTTTAGTGCACTACATCGGGAATACGGTGCCATTTGGGACACAACCCAGAGCCCATCATCCTCTGATGTGTTAACAATGTGGAATGGAAGGTCACCCAAGTACCACCATTGCAGATTTTATTACCCTTGAGCTCTGAGCCACAGACGTGGGCCACTAGGCCACCATTTTGTGCCTCACATCGCAGTCGCGAGTGATGGCCAGGTTAGATGGATGGTCAGGCCTGCAACTGGCAGTTGGTCTCGGCTCAGTGAGATTAGCATCGTAGCGGATGGCATCCATCATATGGCTAGCAGGCAAAACACACACACACACAGACACACACACACGCCTGTGCTGTATATCTCTTTAGTTCCAGGGCGATGGAGGCGAGGCAGTCGGATTGAATGGGGGAATGTGTTGGGGATTCAGTGGCAGGGACACGGCTTGTTTAGAATACAACAGGGATAAAAGGTTTGGGGGGGTCAGACAGAGTGGTAACACCACCACGACACTACCTAGACTTATGATAATCTGCCTGTCTACCGACCATGCAGACGGAGGGGAGGGGAGAAGAGGGGGAAGTATCACATCCCACATCCAAGCCAGGGTTAATATATCGGGGCTGCCTGTACGACGTTGCCTGTACTCTCCTCTCCTTTCCTTTTGATGTGTGCGTCATGAAAGAAAACTCCCGTTCGCCTGCCGTCTTTGGAGAAAAGTAATTACATTCAGACGTACAAAGGCCTTTCTATAATACCCAAAATTCACCGAGGCCCCTGCCTCCCTTTATCTCTCTCCATCCCTCCTAACCCCTCCCTTTACCCCTCTATCCCTTCCTCCATTGCCAAGTTTCTCCATATCTGCAGCTTCCTGTTACTACAGTGTGTCTGTCCATCAGGAATGCTGGCATGCTGCATTATATAGCATACCCTCTCCTCCTCTTCTCCCATCATTTCACCATTCGCCCTCTCACCCTGCATCCCCCCACAGCCCCATCCTCTCTCTCCATACATCCTTCTCTCTCTTGGCGTGGTCGTGAAAATACGGGCCGCAGTTCTAATCAGACTGATAATTAGAATAAATTAGGCCCACTGATTAAATTAACCTTTTTTCGAATTTGTCTCCCGCGATGTAGCCAGTGGTTTTTACATCCTGTCGACATGGGCTCCCACAGCACAGGACATCAATCAGGCTGGGACGGGCCACTGGAGGATACGGGAGGGTTAGGGAGGGTACAGGAGGGTTAGGGAGGGTATGGGAGGGTACGGGAGGGTTAGGGAGGGTATGGGAGGGTACGGGAGGGTTAGGGAGGGTATGGGAGGGTACGGGAGGGTTAGGGAGGGTATGGGAGGGTACGGGAGGGTTAGGGAGGGTATGGGAGGGTACGGGAGGTGGTTGTGGGTTACAGAGAGGACTTCATATGAAGCACGGTCTGTTTAATTATGTATATTTCCTCGCTACTAGACTTAGATATGTCAATTTCAATGGTGCCATTAAAGTCAGCTCATAAATGTACTTATTGACCATGTGAGGTTCTGCTGAAGGTATGCACGTCAGGATCAACTTTAATGTCACATGCACAAGTACAGTGAAATGCCTTTCTTGCAAGCTCTAACCCCAACAATGCAGTAATCAATAACAATGTAATAATAAAAATAACAAGGTAGAACAAAAACACACGAGATATAAAAATAAAAATAAGAAGAACACGATAAAGTAAGTAAGTATACTATATACAGGGTCAGTTCCAGTACCATATTTACAATGGGCAGGGACACTGGAGTGATAGAGGTAGATATGTATAGGGGTGAGGTGACTAGGCATCAGGATATATGATAAACAGAGTAGCAGCAGCATATATAAGGATTGTATATGAGTGGGTGTGTGTAGAGTCAGTATAAATGTATGTCCATATTATGTGTGTGAGCAAATGATGGAGTGAGCGTTTGTATGTGTGTGGAGTGTCAGTGTGCGTAAGTGTGTAGGGCCCTATGAGTGTACAATTTGAATAAAATACAAGGGTTAACTCAGATAATCAGTTTAGCCATTCTGTTAGCTATTTAGTTTGCTATGGACTGCTACACATGTCCATTTCTCCAATGCTCCTTTCCTATCTTTTCTTTTTCTATTGTTTCTCAGTAGTTTTCAGCTTGAGTCAGAAGGTTGAACCTTTCCCAACGTCCTCCCTGAGTGACAAAGGGGATACCACTCCTCCTCAGGACAAGACAATGGCCAAGCTACTTTGCATTAATCTCTGACTTTGCATCCAAAGCTGACTCTCTCTCCTCTGTTCTCATCCTCCTAGATCCATCTGCTGCCTTCGACACCGTGAACCATCAGATCCTCCTCTCCACCCTCTCAGGGCTGGGCGTCTCAGGCTCTGCACAGTCTTGGATTGCATCCTACCTGGCAGGCTGCTCCTATCAGGTGACATGGAGAGGATCTGTGTCTGCACCACGTACTCTTATGACTGGTGTCCCCCAGGACTCGGTTCTAGGCCCTCTCCTCTTTTCTCTGTACACCAAGTCACTCGGCTCTGTCATATCAACTACTTTTCTACTTCCCCCCTTCTGACACCCAGGTGGCGACATGTCTCTCTGCGTGCCTGGCAGATATCTCAGTTTGGATGTCAGCCCACCACCTCAAGCTCAACCTCAACAAGACGGAACTGCTCTTCCTCCCGGGGAAGGCCTGCCCACTCAAAGACCTCTCCATCACGGTTGACAACTAAACAGTGTCGCCCTCCCAGAGTGCAAAGAACCTTGTCGTGACCCTGGACAACACCCTGTCGTTCTCTGCAAACATCAAAACAGTGACCCACTCCTGCAGGTTCATGCTCTACAACATCTGTAGAGTACGACCCTACCTCACACAGGAAGCGGCCAGTTCCTAATCCAGGAACTTGTCCTCTCCCGTCTGGACTACTGCAACTCGCTGTTGGCTGGGATCTGCAAACCACTACAACTTATCCAGAACACTGCAGCCTGCCTGGTTTTCAACCTTCCCAATTTCTCCTTTGCACACTCCACTGGCTTCCAGTCGAAGCTCGCATCCACTACAAGACCATGGTGCTTACCTACATAACAGCAAGAGGAACTGCTCCTCCCTATGTACTTTCTAAGCCTGTGATATGTGGTTGTCCCACCTAGCTATCTTAAAACTTCTACGGGATCGGTGTCCCGTATACGGGACGGTTGAGCTAACGTGCGCTAATGTGATTAGCATGACTGTTGTAAGTAACAGCAAACATTCCAGGACATAGACATGTCTTATATGGGCAGAAATCTTAAATTATTGTTAATCTAATGGCACTGTCCAATTTACAGTAGCTATTACGGTGAAAAAATACCGTGCTATTGTTTGAGGAGAGTGCACAACAACAACAAAACGTATCACGGCAACTAGTTTGATACAAATCAAATCAAATCAAATTTTATTGACCACATACGCGAATACAACAGGTGCAGACATTACAGTGAAATGCTTACTTTACAGCCCTTAACCAACAGTGCATTTATTTTTAACAAAAAGTAAAAATAAAACAACAACAAAAAAAGTGTTGAGAAAAAAGTAAAACAAAATAACAGTAGGGAGGCTATATATACAGGGGGGTACGGTGCAGAGTCAATGTACGGGGGCACCGGCTAGTGAGGTAGTTGAAGTAATATGTACATGTGGGCAGAGTTAAAGTGACTATGCATAAATAATTAACAGAGTAGCAGCAGCGTAAAAGGATGGGGTGGGGGGCAGTGCAAATAGTCCGGGTAGCCATGATTAGCTGTTCAGGAGTCTTATGGCTTGGGGGTAGAAGCTGTTGAGAAGTCTTTTGGACCTAGACTTGGCACTCTGGTACCGCTTGCCGTGCGGTAGCAGAGAGAACAGTCTATGACTAGGGTGGCTGGAGTCTTTGACAATTTTGAGGGCTTTCCTCTGACACCGCCTGGTATAGAGGTCCTGGATGGCAGGAAGCTTGGCCCCAGTGATGTACTGGGCCGTACGCACTACCCTCTGTAGTGCCTTGCGGTCGGAGGCCAAGCAGTTGCCATACCAGGCGGTGATGCAACCAGTCAGGATGCTCTCGATGGTGCAGCTGTAGAATCTTTTGAGGATCTGAGGACCCATGCCAAATATTTTCAGTCTCCTGAGGGGGAATAGGCTTTGTCGTGCCCTCTTCACGACTGTCTTGGTGTGTTTGGACCATGATAGTTCGTTGGTGATGTGGACACCAAGGAACTTGAAGCTCTCAACCTGTTCCACTACAGCCCCGTCGATGAGAATGGGGCGTGCTCAGTCCTCTTTTTTTCCTGTAGTCCACAATCATCTCCTTTGTCTTGGTCACGTTGAGGGAGAGATTGTTGTCCCGGCACCACACGGCCAGGTCTCTGACCTCCTCCCCTATAGGCTGTCTCATCGTTGTCGGTGATCAGGCCTACCACTGTTGTGTCGTCGGCAAACTTAATGATGGTGTTGGAGTCGTGCCTGGCCATGCAGTCATGGGTGAACAGGGAGTACAGGAGGGGACTGAGCACGCACCCCTGAGGGGCCCCCGTGTTGAGGATCAGTGTGGCAGATGTGTTGTTACCTACCCTTACCACTTGGGGGCGGCCCGTCAGCAAGTCCAGGATCCAGTTGCAGAGGGAGGTGTTTAGTCCCAGGATCCTTAGCTTAGTGATGAGCTTAGAGGGCACTATGGTGTTGAATGCTGAGCTGTAGTCAATGAATAGCATTCTCACGTAGGTGTTCCTCTTTTCCATGTGGGAAAGGGCAGTGTGGAGTGCAATAGAGATTGCATCATCTGTGGATCTGTTGGGGCGGTTTGCAAATTGGAGTGGGTCTAGGGTTTCTGGGATAATGCTGTTGATGTGAGCCATGACCAGCCTTTCAAAGCACTTCATGGCTACAGACGTCAGTGCTACGGGTCGGTAGTCATTTAGGCAGGTTATCTTAGAGTCCTTGGGCACGGGGACTATGGTGGTCTGCTTGAAACATGTTGGTATTACAGACTCAGTCAGGGACATGTTGAAAATGTCAGTGAAGACACTTGCCAGTTGGTCAGCACATGCTCGGAGTACACGTCCTGGTAATCCGTCTGGCCCTGCGGCCTTGTGAATGTTGACCTGCTTAAAAGTCTTACTCACATCGGCTACGGAGAGCGTGATCACATAGTCATCCGGAACAGCTGGTGCTCTCATGCATGCTTCAGTGTTGCTTGCCTCGGGCGAGCATAGAAGTGGTTTAGCTCGTCTGGAAGTCTTGTGTCACTGGGCAGCTCGCGGCTGTGCTTCCCTTTGTAGTCTGTAATAGTTTTCAAGCCCTGCCACATCCGACGAGCATCAGAGCCAGTGTAGTACGATTCAATCTTAGTCCTGTATTGACTCTTTGCCTGTTTGATGGTTCGTCGGAGGGCATAGCGGGATTTCTTATAAGCGTCCGGGTTAGAGTCCCGCTCCTTGAAAGCGGCAGCTCTACCCTTTAGCTCAGTGCGGATGTTTCCTGTAATCCATGGCTTCTGGTTGGGGTATGTACGTACGGTCACTGTGGGGACGACATCATCAATGCACTTATTGATGAAGCCAGTGACTGATGTGGTGTACTCCTCAATGCTATCTGAAGAATCCCGAACATGTTCCAGTCTGTGCTAGCAAAACAGTCCTGTAGCTTAGCATCTGTGTCATCTGACCACTTTTTTATTAACCGAGTCACTGGTGCTTCCTGCTTTAGTTTTTGCTTATAAGCAGGAATCAGGAGGATAGAGTTATGGTCAGATTTGCCAAATGGAGGGCGAGGGAGAGCTTTGTATGCGTCTCTGTGTGTGGAGTAAAGGTGGTCTAGAGTTTTTTTTCCTCTGGTTGCACATTTAACATGCTGGTAGAAATGAGGTAGAACGGATTATAGTTTCCCTGCATTAAAGTCCCCGGCCACTAGGAGCGCTGCATCTGGATGAGCGTTTTCCTGTTGATTTATGGCCTTATACAGCTCATTCAGTGCAATCTTAATGCCAGCATTGGTTTGTGGTGGTAAATAGACAGCTATGAAAAATATAGATGAAAACTCTCTTGGTAAATTGTGTGGTCTACAGCTTATCATAAGATACTCTACCTCAGGCGAGCAAAACCTCGAGACTTCCTTAGTATTTGATTTTGTGCACCAGCTGTTGTTTACAAATATACACAGACCGCCACCCCTTGTCTTACATTCGATTTGGGTATGTCATTTTAGGCAAAAATTGAAAAAAAGGATCAGATTCTTAAGAGGTTAAGATGAATGCACTAACTGTAAGTCGCTCTGGATAAGAGCTTCTGCTAAATGACTAAAATGTCAATGTAAAATGTGAATCTCTCAAAGATGCCCGTAAACGTATCATGTCCACTAAATGAATGACGTTGTCCGGTCCCCAGTTCATGTCCAGGGCAATAATATCACAGAGTTTCTAAACCACTGTACTGTCTTTGAAAATATTTACTAATTTAGATTTGAGGAATGGTGAAGACCCCTCATCCTCCGTGGGCCGGCTGGAGCCATGCATCTTACCCACCCGCCCTGCCTAGAGATGATCCATGATAATCGCATCAATTGCACATTACTTTAGGGCCTGTGATGCATCGCTCCTCTTTAGCCAATCCATTACATATTTATCACACACGCGGAAGGGCACCTGCGTCGGTGGGTCGGGCCCCCACCCCCTGCTGTGGAGTGACAGGGAGCTGATCAGCACGATTGATTTGGTGGGAGCTGAGGGGGAGGGTGGAGGGGATGGGTGGCTGTGGATGAGAGGGTGGGGATGGGTGTGGGAGCGGGAGGCGTAATTTGGGGTTTTATGTGTGTATTTGTGTGTGTGCAGGGGCATGTGCGTGTGTAGTTGTGGGCCTTTGGCCTAAACACTGTAGCGCTGCGGAGCAGAGCAGAGCAGAGCGAAGGGCCTTCCTGTGGGATTGCACAGAGAACAGAGGCTTCTAATGGGCCTATTGATCCACACGCACAGCCCAGTGACTGATGACAAAGTAAAAGCCCCCTCCTTCCAATCAACCGCACCCCTCCATTCCATCCCATCCCTCCCTCCCCCCATCCCTCCCTCTATCCATCCCTCTCTTCCATCTCTCCCTCCCCCATCCCATCCCTCCCTCCCTCCATTCCTCAATTCCTCCCACCCTTCCCGGGTCCGTCCAAGAGAGAGGGGGTTGTCTAAAGGCTTGCCTGCTGAACATTTTATCACAGGGCATTTCTGGTGGTAGTGGTGCTGTCTCGTCTGGGGCTCTAATGAGAAAGAGGGTTGGATTCCAGTATGTGATCTGTTGTATATCACCACTGTGAATATAAAAGTAGCTAGACCAGGTCAGGGCTGTATTTAACCAGAGATGTGATGTGTGTCATTGGTTGTTCAGGTCCCAAACCGAGGGTCCTGAAGCACGCACGCACGCACTCACACACACACACACAAACACACACAGCGTTATTCAGGGTCCCTGTGGGAGCTGCTAGCCATAAACACACAGGACAGGAGCTTGTCTCTGATGACATTAGTCCCCCAGCGAAGCATCACCATCACCACCATTGCGGTGGGTCTGATTTCCTACCATCATAAAACATTGACAGACATTTATGTCCAGAGCAACGAGTCCACTGTTGTCATTACTTCTGTTGACATGACAACAGGGGGGGGGGGGGGCATAAGTGTGTGTTTGCAGGCTCACCTGGGATTGGTGACAGTGGATGATAACATGGACTCATCATCAGCTCCACCATGGTATCCATGGTAATGATGAGTCAGTTTTAATTAAACAGAGAAGCCACGTTTGAGTTGTGACAGACTACAGAGTGAAAGGAGAGATTGCCTGTCATTCAGATGACGGTAAGGAAATCAGCTCACAAAAAGCCATTATGTTTGTTGGTGTTGTTGTATCAGGCCTTAATGTTATCAGATTAGGTTTCAGAGCCAATTATAAAAGCCTCTCTCCCTCTTTCTCTCTCTATCTGCTTTTTATTTCCAAATCAAATTATATTATTTTATACACATCTGTACCCACAAAAACACCCCGGCACACTCATTCCACAGCCCCCCACTCACACACCCCATCTCTGTTCTCCAATCAGAGAAAGCGGATCCCTGGCATATGCCTCCTCACCCTGGGCAATCACAACATTAACTTCCTCAGTTTCATGTTAATGAGAGATCCTGTTCGTGCTTAATAGCTGGCTGTGCTCGAGTCACAGAGAAAATCAATTCTCAGTCATTTCCACATACCACATCTACTGCTGCTTTATTCCCTTCAGCAGCAACAGGGGCTGGACTGCCACAGAAAACCCATTATGGAGAACAGGATATAGAGATACAGAGAGAAAGAGATGGGGAGATAAAGAGACAGAGAGAGACAGAGAGAGAGGAGATAGAGATGGAGAGAAAGAGAGAAAGAAAGAGAGGGGGTGGAGAAACAGGGAGAAAGAGGGGGAGAGAGAGAATGATGGAGGGAAAGAGGGATGCAGAGAGAGAGGGGTAGGGATGAAGATACTGAGACATGGAAGGAGAGAGAGTTACAGGCAGAGAGAGAGAGGGGCAGAGGGAAATAATGAGAGTGGGGGCATTTGTCAGGAAGAGAGACAGGGAGATGAGAGGATGGATGAGAGGATGGAGAGAGAGAGAGAGGAGGATGAGACAAAAGGAATGATCAATCCCTATCCTGTCGGGCTGATGGGGGGACCTGGAGGAGGAGGGGAAAGAGGGGTGGATTGATGAGAGGTTGGGCCTCTGTAGGCCCCTAGGGACTCAGGAAGAAGGAGAGGAGAGGAGAGGAGAGGAGAGGAGAGGAGAGGAGAGGAGAGGAGAGGAGAGGAGAGGAGAGGAGAGGAGAGGAGAGGAGAGGAGAGGAGAGGAGAGGAGAGGAGAGGAAGGCACAGACCGATTGATGGGGAAAGAGAGAGACATAAGCATAATGACACATAATAGGCCGTAACACTTAACAACAAACAGCCACATCGCTTCTTCTGCCACATGCAGCGCAGCACGGCTTGCAACATTAAAAATGCATTTTTCTCAAGATGTCGGTAACGGTAAGCTGCATCACACACGTGGACAGGGAATCGTATCGTTCCTGGAGCACAAGGCTCATTGCAGGATAACACAGCAATAAGCAGTGTGTATTTATGTAACACTGGCCCAGCTCATATTCCCCATATACAGAAGCATGCACAATTGGGAAATTAGAACCATAATTGAGAAATGTGGAAAATCCATATTTCGAGGAAGAGAAATTCTAAATAAGTCATATGTTAGATGTTATTATTCACAGTGAAATGTAGCCATGGCTATGGACTCACCTAATCCCTAGGAATAAACTGACATATTGTCATAAGTGATCAGATATCATGTGGAAGCTGAACGACGAAGGAAATGGGGCAAAGATAGAGAGAGATGGGAAGCCACAGAGACAAAGGAGCAGTAATACAGAGACCATACATATACTGACTCAGGATCAGGAGTAGTATGGAAGCCATGAAGCTAGATGAGCAGCAGTAGATCTAGAGGCTTCCTCAGAGCAGAGTCAGTGTACTGTAGCTAGGTTACATAGTGCTTTGGAACAAGACAAGTGGAAACGGATAGACTGGAGTGACTCACAAATTGGACTGACGAGATCCTTTGTCCGATTCAATGGCAACACTGCAGTGACCCAGATCAAGTGAAACCCTCCTATCTGCTAGTGCTTGAATGGTAACCTTTGTAATGCCCAAGTGCTCAGACCCAGACTCATCACAGGGAGAATGAGGGAGTTTCTGAAGTTTTTCTGAGTTTGATAGTTTTTGAAAGACTGATAGTTACCACGGTGAAAAGGGGCGAAGACAGGCAATGACGGTACGATGATGACTCACCAGCATGCAGCCACTCAATGGTCATAGTCTTGGTTACACTGGCTGTGACACTCATAACGTCAAATAAAATCAGTGTCCTATTTGCTGAATTTGAATGTCGAAAGTGGATTTGCACTTCTTGTAGAAAGAAATGTGTATCATTGTGTGTGTGTATCTGTGAAAGAGACAGAGCGTAAGGAAAATAGGGGAGAGAAAGAGAGAGAGAAAGAGAGACAAAAATGAGAGAGAGGGAGAGAGAGAGAGTGAGAGAGAGAGAGAGAGAGAGAAGAAGAAGAGGCAGAGAGAAAGAGAATAACAAAGACATTTCTAGGAGAGAACACTAGATAGACTGACAGCGGGACCATATTTTCACACTCACAGCAGTGTTGGAGTCCGTAGGGTCCCCCTCCTCGCCCCTACATGGCCATCAACCCGGACACTTCCTAGTTCACCTGCTAATGGAGAATGGAGCTGACTGGGTTAGCAACTCACTGTTAGCAAATCCCCCCCTGCTATATTGGATCATACCATTGTGTTAAAGGGGTGAGGTTACAGATGCACGAAATACCCAGACCAGACATCACACATCATACTGTCTATTGATGGTCATGAAACAGGATGTGGGAGTGATTATCATTATACTGTCCTGTGGCCCCTATGGCAGCTGGTCAAAAATAGTGCACTATAGAGGGAATAGGGTGCCCTTTGGGACGAAGCCTGTGTGTCCACAGTATGATGGACGTCCTGTCAACAGTAGCCCACATTGCAGGGTTTTACTTAATTATACAGAATAACACAACGCTAACACGATAACAACACAATAATAACACAATGCTCTATGTCCCATGGCACATTTGACTAACTTCTTGAGAATAACACTAATTTTACTGTATGAGGCTCTTTGTGTCCCACTACCCCCAATGAGTAATCCATGTTTACACTCATTCTGTCTGGCCCACAGATATCATACAATACAATACAATAGAACACAGCAGCTTCATCCCAGTGGGGCAATTAGCAAGACAGAGATAAGAGATATAGCCCAGTTCCTTTACAACAGTATCACTTTGACGATGACTCAGAGTGCCCGCCCAAATGGCACCCTATTCCCTATGTAGTGCACTACTTATGTCCAGAGAACCCTATTCCCTATGTAGTGCACTACTTTTGACCAGAGAACCCTATTCCCTATGTAGTGCACTACTTTTGACCAGAGCACTCTATTCCCTATGTAGTGCAATACCTTTGACCAGAGCACCCTATTCCCTATGTAGTGCAATACCTTTGATCAGAGCCCTGTGCACTACACAGGGAATAGGGTACCGTTTGGGCGGCAGCCAGAGTAATTCTAGTAAAACATGATGTTCCTTTCTCCTTAGGCACTCAGACACAAATCAGCAAGGCGCTGAGTTTGGTCACCACACCTCCACTCCAGACAGCAGAGCTAAATGACTTGGTAGTTGGCAGGGAAGGATCTCTCCTGCTCGGTACCCGGAACAACTCCTTCACTCACACTCTCACACCTAATTTCCGGGATGTCGGTCGAAGGGACACTCTCACTGCATTGTTCCTGGAAGCTAGGGTTCTGTACAGGCTGAAAGACTCAGCGGTAGGACGGTCATTCAGTGGTGACTGCTGTTGCGTTTGTCACTCTTTGACCAACCGGGTATTGAAACCAGGTTATCTGCAGTGGGTTCACTGTTACATAAAGAGTCCCTTCCCAGTCACAGATACCCCCTCCTCATCAGCACTACTGATCATTTTCCAACATCATCTCAGTAAGTTTATAGTGTGCTTTAGTGTACTGGTAAGGACCATGGTCTTTTCTATAGTATACTTGTGCATGTTCACAGTATTATTTCTACAATCCTCTGCAGCCCTTCTTAGTTTGTGTGTGAGGGTTTAGGTCCCTTGGACACCCTGGCTTGTATCAGTGGGAGTGAGACACAGAGATGCAGACACAGCGCATAAGGGTATGAGTGTCTCTGGCAGCTAATCTGTAAGGCAGCTGTGCATGGTGAGAGCTGGGTAAACATTGCCTTAAATAGAGAACACATTGCACTGGTGACAGGAGACAGACAGACTGACATGCATTCTTCCATCCACTCTCCTACCTCTGTATGCTTCCCTATCAGTGGCGGCTCCTGAAAAAATTCTCAGGGGGGCAATTTTTCTGATGATTTAGGTGACCTACACACATTTTAAAAAGATATGTCCAGCAACAACATGAAGACAGGGGGCAGCATATAAGTCAATACCAGAAGCATTTATTGACTGATCTCAAAAGTGTTGGCTTACCAGGGTTGGTGGAGCCCTCAGTTTCATCTTTGCCTCGCAAAGCTAACTCAAACACTCCGCAGAAACTTCACACACTGGATTAGCCGGCTGAGGATGTGGCGGTTCTTGCTAATGTCGTAGTAAATATATTTGTTATAGTGAATATGGAATATGATATGTTGAGTAAAATGTTGTGCTAAGATCTATTTAGGTCAGGAGCTGGTTATAAGTTCTGTTCCTATCCAATAACAATGGACAAAAGGGTCCTATCTTGTCAGCCTTGTCAGCAGGTGGCCAAGGACAACACCCACGCCATAGGCCTCTCAGTTCTTCCAACTCACGAGTTCTTGCTCTGAGGACACACACACACACACACAAACACACACACACACACATCATCACTGTTAAACACACACACACACACACACACACACACACATCATCACTGTTAAACACACACACACACACACACACACAAAAAAATCCCCTCTCTTAGGCTGAACATTTGAAGACAGAGAACCCGACTCAGAGCCAATGCAACAGTGACAGTAGCCTGGAGGGGACCTCGCCCAACTCATCAGGACCAATCAGAAGATCAGAACTACTAGATTCAACCTACTTCATTTATTGCATAAAATGTCTGCACACAATGTTTCGGGGCTCTCTTCAGATAATAATAATAATAATACATAATATGCCATTTAGCAGACGCTTTTATCCAAAGCGACTTACAGTCATGCGTGCATACATTTTTGTGTATGGGTGGTCCCGAGGATCGAACCCACTACCTTGGCGTTACAAGCGCCATGCTCTACCAGCTGAGCTACAGAAAGTGGATACTCATGGATGCGCATCGCAATTGTAAAATGTCAACACAATTGGAGACACCACGTCATTTTGGAGACATGTTATTGACAGTAAACTATTGTAGATGCGACTGCTAACTAACTAAAACATTTTAGCTGGCTAGCTAATCATCTTAGCTAAATGTGGGGCAAACAATTCAGTTATTTACCGTTAATTTGAGGGATTGGGGTGAAAGAAATCGAGTTACATAGTGATACTTTACGATATACTGTATTGACAATATCGCAATATTTTAGCGCTAGTTGGCTGTACCTGCACCAAAACACCATTATTGTTCCTTCATAGCTTGTTCTCAATCTTTTCACATTGGGAGCCAATTTGTTTTCAGCACTTTTATTTCCATGACTGATCAAAACTCGTTCTCATGGCTTTCTGATCCCTCTGCAACAGACATATGGTGCGCAATAAAATCACAGTATCGAATCGCAATACGTATAGAATCATGAGACTCGCAATGCTGATGCATATATCTTATCGTGAGGTTCCTGGCAATTCCCAGCCCAAGTTCATTTGCCACAACAAATCTCTTCGCTAGCAAACGCGATGTCTTCTCCAAAACGGCAATGTGTCTCCAGCAATGTTTACTTTTTGACGTTCTATGGCATCTCCACTTTCCAAGCATAGATGACCACATGTAATATTTTGGTAAGTGATGCAAATAGTGAACTATGTAGGGCCAGGATGTAAAATATATGTAGCTGCAGCAATTTCTCTTATCTGATATGGTAAGTAATGGGGCTTAATTTATAGCTCCCTAAGAGTTTGACGAACGGGTCCGTGCACGCGATTCCAGATATCTTTACCTCTGAATAAACTGCCTTTATTATACCATATCCACCCTGTCCAAAGTCTCTACTTGGTCTCAGTTCTCCAGTAAACTTGTGATTATCAACACTAACCTCATCGTTGTGGCGGCGGACAGCTAGCCTGTATCCCTCATCAAGTTGAGTGGCAATGTTATTTTTTCCGTTCGTACCAATTTTTGGAAAATCCTCGGTGTAGGACTTTCCGCCTTTAGTAGAAACCTGTTGAATTATTAAATTTGGTCTGGGAGGTCCTAATTGTTTCGTTGCCAATTTATCTTCATTTGTTCGCCAACAAAAGGAACTTCTTTCAAAGACACAATCCGCTCTTTTCTCAGTTACGTTCATGGTTACGTTACGTTACGTATGACGAAAGCGCCGTAAGTGCAAGCCCTCAGACACCCATAGAGATTGTATTGAAGGCTCTGAAATTTGAAAAAATAGATTTTACATTAGAGGCTATGAGAGACTTCTGGGCGATTTTCAACCTGACTGAAATCGCCCCAAAGGGGGAGCCATTTGAAGCACGACTTTAGCCTGATTCGACATTTAGTGGCAGTGTGGCACTGTGGCAGATCAGACGTATAGATTACAACACTGATAACTACTGTTGCCGTGATATAATTGATTAGAAAAAAAAATCCCTTCCTTTTCCCGTTTGGCAGTGCGTCGCCCATATCGCCCTATTGAACAGGCCGCCCC
>NW_025535931.1:0-75084 GCF_020615455.1 Coregonus clupeaformis | reverse complement strand
ATTTTTGTTGTTGTTGACAATGGACGTCAGAGAGGAGCATGTGGGAAACTCGGAGCACGGGGATGATAGCCTATACGATTTTGGCTCTAGTAATTACCAGTTGGAGGGGCGTTGAAGGGGATTTTTCCCAGGTGTGCATTGTTAAAATAGTTGTAGGGAGGTAATTTGGCTGGATCGTGTCGTATAAGACTAAATATTAAAAACACAAATCCGTCGAATTTGTCATGTTGAAAGAGGACTCCGCAACTTGCATGCCCGGCTCTGGTTCACCTGTGCAATTGACTTCAAAAAGTGAGTTGCGCATGACATGCAGTCCATTAAAACCAGAGGAAATGTCTGACCTCTGAACTGTCGAGATAAAGTGCTATAACAAGAGAGTGGTTTAATGTATGACTTTGGAGCAGGGCCCGTGGAATCACTGCTTTAGATAACGTTTTTTTTTTAAATGTTTTTATAGCACTATAGTGCACGTAGGCTAATCTCCGCCTGGTTGGAACACAGTTCATTACTGAATTACTCCCATTTAACCACTGCTTTATAGCAGCCTATGTGAGGGGATGATGATTTCATAGGACCAAGTAGGAAGTACATGTTTACTTGTTTTATGTAACGAATGTTCTATATAATCTACTGCTGATGGAGTGGGGAATGTTGTAGCCTATATTTTCTCCCCCAAAAGGACTTGCAATTGACACGTGAGTCATGCGTAATTCACACCTTTGGCAATTCCCCTGTCAACATATCCATACTGTCGTTCTAAAACAAATTGACCATACCTTATACATACATTGAAGTATTAATCTTGCCAATAAATAGTCTCTTGCGAAATCGTCTAATTTTGCTACCGCTGTGTATGACTCGTTCAAATGAAGCGGTTTATTTTGGAGAACGGTGCTTCGATGTCTCCAAAAGGTGGCACTGTTGAGTTTTAGAACGGCAGAGGTAGGTCCGCTCTCTCCACAATCCTTTGTAATTTTCTTTCATAAAACTTCATCACAGAATTATATTTATTCCTGTATTCTGTCACATTTAAATACTGTATGAACCAACGCTGTTGTTCATGTAACTAAGATGATTGTAAAGTATGCTTATGCACTTTGGTTAGGCTACTGGTAGATTTGACCACTTCGAATTTCAAGTAACACAAACTGTGAAAACGTGTGCACAGCCATTCCCCCAATATTTGCATATCATAAATCATGAATACTATATTTTGACACTTTTGAAACTAATATAAATCAATGCACCATACAAAAGCGGTATTACGCATTTCTTTTACGATAACAACTAGTAATATATATTATTGCATCAATAACTTGATAAATTGCATATAATATTTTACATTTGGATATTAAAATGTTACCAGTACCACTTGAAACAACACTAAATCGAACCATAATGTGCACACAGCCTACTGTCCTTTCCCCACCATGGTCGCAGTGAGAGAATGTAATGATTATTTTTTTTATCCAAATGGTAGAATAAATGTCCATTAAAATAATATATCTATAATGGAGAGGCGAAAGAGTTAAGAGGTTGAGTTCCAGCTGACAGTCAGCTGATAGCCTTTGACAGTTGAGAAAAGTTTTGTTTCTGTCCTAATATGTTAATTAGCCTATAGATTGTGCGAGCCCATTGGCTCTTCGTCCGAGTCAATTTCCCATTTCCAACCTGACGTCAGGGCGGCTATAAAACTCTGCAATGCTTTTAAACTCATCTGCTGTGTGATCCTTCTAAAAAATCGCCTACAAGTCAGAGGCATTTTACGTGCGAGGCTACATTTACCCCTCTCCTTCGACATTTCACCCTCTCCGCTTTACGCAATGTAGGCCTATGCATGAAGAAACAGTAAAGTGTTAAATGTTAAAAATACAAATTCGCCGAATTTCTCATGCTGAAAGAGGACTCCGCAACTCGCGTGCACCGCTCTGGTGCGTCTGTGCAATAGACTCTGCAAAGGAAAACTATTCATTTACAGTTGGGAACTCGTCGCTGCAAAAAGGACATTGAAAACCTATTTTTTTCACTTTAAGACAAATACGCTTAAAAATCAAACTGGCTCACGTTCTTCCAACCCAACCCAGTTTGACAGCTGCTCTTCACCCCCTTTGGAGGACTGTCGGCAGCAAGAGGATGGCATCAGAACTGGCAATGAGCAACTCCGACCTGCCCACCAGTCCCCTGGCCATGGAATATGTTAATGACTTCGATCTGATGAAGTTTGAAGTGAAAAAGGAGCCGGTGGAGCCCGATCGCAACATCAGCCAGTGCAGCCGCCTTATCGCCGGGGGATCCTTGTCTTCCACCCCGATGAGCACGCCTTGCAGCTCGGTGCCCCCTTCTCCAAGCTTCTCGTCGCCCAGTCCGGGGTCGGGGAGCGAACAGAAGGCACACTTGGAGGATTTCTACTGGATGTCCGGTTATCAACAGCAGTTGAATCCGGAGGCGCTGGGCTTCAGCCCCGAAGACGCAGTTGAGGCGCTGATCAACAGCAGTCACCAGCTCCAGTCCTTCGATGGCTATGCTAGAGGGCAGCAGTTTGCCGGCGGAGCCGGAGGCGGAGGCACCATGGCCGGGGAAGAGATGGGCTCTGCCGCCGCGGTGGTGTCCGCAGTTATCGCCGCCGCAGCAGCCCAGAACGGGGGTCCCCACCACCACCACCATCACCACCACAACGGTGGCCACCATCACCAATCACCCGGGGTCTCGTCCAACTGCAGCTCCGGAGGAAACCACCCACACATGGGACATTTAGACGACCGGTTTTCGGACGACCAGCTGGTGAGCATGTCGGTGCGGGAGCTCAACCGGCAGCTACGAGGAGTCAGCAAGGAAGAAGTGATCCGGCTGAAACAGAAGAGGAGGACCCTAAAGAACAGAGGCTATGCGCAGTCCTGCCGCTACAAGCGGGTCCAGCAGCGGCACGTCCTGGAGGGCGAGAAGACGCAGCTCGTCCAGCAAGTCGACCACCTCAAGGCGGAGATCTCCAGGCTGGCCCGGGAGAGGGACGCATACAAAGAAAAATACGAGAAGCTCATCAGCAACGGCTTCAGAGAAAATGGATCCAGCAGTGACAACAACCCTTCCTCTCCGGAGTTTTTCATGTGAGTCTTGACATTATCATGAAAACTGAGTTTGTCAGTTCCCTCATTAAAAAGTTTCCATTGTGATTTTTTTTGTAATGGGGTATACTAGCCCAAGAAATCTAATTTGCAACCTTTTTTTTCGGTTTTGATTTTTTTGACAACAGGGGTTTGCTCGAGTCTGTCAAATAACGGTTTTGAATTTTGGGTGGCTTGCAATAGAAATATGGAACTTTGTCATAATTGTCATTCATTTTGGAGTCCAAACTGAAACCTGACATCATCTTTTTTTTGCTACCATACTTATTATTTTATGCATATTTTTGTCAAGCTCTTTTTCATCGTTGTTCATTTTACTTGCAGTGTTTTGAACTATCATTTATTATTTTTCGAAGTTATTTTAACTTTACAATATTGCTGTATACCATGTGTGCATGCAAGCACTAAGTGTACCCCTTTGAAGTTCATCGATTTGCCTTTTTTCACAATTTGACAAATACCGGTCAAAAACTGCATCCATCTACAATAAGAAGACGTTTTTGGCCTTTTCCCTTTCTTTTTTTGTTCTGCCAAACTCGGAGGACTGCGAGTCTGCCATTTTACCCCACCTCATCTCATGCGTTATGCTTGCTATTTTGTGTTTAGCAACAAACAGACTATTACTCATAAGAAACAATATCCATTACTTTAAAAGAGATATGTTTTTGAACAGGCCTGCATGCTGGACATGTACGGTTTTTCTTTTCTTTTTGTGCTTGAAAATGTACTTTTATCGGATGACTTCAGCATGGCATTCATACTTGTTTTATGACCTGATCACTTTTTTGGGACAACAACAAAAAAGTGACAAGGACTCTTATACCACCCCCCTTCCCGTGCAAGTGCATTTCAACTGTGTTGAATGATGCTACTAAGCTCCCATTTCTATACAGTGAATGCCCTGACGCATTCCTGATAGGATTTGGTCGGCGGGGATCCATGTTACAAGGGTGCAAAAAGGACCTCAACTATTCTAAAAGGAATCATCTATCCCTATATGGGACTAAACTGTATGTTGCTTAAAAGCAGTTTGTTTATTTAAAAGAAAATAAATGCCCCATCCTTGTGCATTTGACAATTCTGGAATGCTATGGATTATAATATAAGTATATATAGGCCTAGTTTTTATAATCTGTAAATCTAAAAGATAACATGGATGTGCTACAGGTTGACATTTAAAGAGGAATGTGATATAGATGGTTAGGATCATTTAGATGTAGGTTTCATAAAGTCCTGTGCACTAAATTGTTTTCCTGTCATTGGGTAGGAGAGGTTGGCGCGGCTCCAATTTATACAATTAAACAGTATTGTTTCCATGCATAAGCAGCGCTATTTGCAGCATGTTCTTGCAGTTCAAGCAGTAGTTTGACAGCTGTAGTAGTGCTTGTCTTTGCCAACCACTCACTGTATTTTAAACCAAAGTATTAAATAAGGAGAAACTTCAGCCCTAAGTCAGCATGAACCATGCATTTTGACAATGTATTCTGAAGTATTTTGAACTGAATTGCACTAAAATGTAGTCTGCAATATATCACAGAATGGGAACTCTATGAAGCTAATAAAACAACGCAGATAGATGGCTTTTGGAATTGCTGGATAACTTAATTTTAATAGTTTGTTGTCAACCAGTACTACATTATTTTTGGCTCAAACAAACTCATTATTTACAAGGCAATAATATTATTATAATCAATAATGTCTGGACATTGTTAAATAGACAGGGATTGACACCCTGCTTGTACAAAATGGGGAGATACCATTCATCAATAAATCTTTAAGACATATGTTAATTCAACCTTCCTCTTATATATTTTGCTGTGCAAAATTATTTCACTCACTAACCATATTATGTGATGTTCATATGTGCTCGTTTTTTTCATTTCTTACAATTAAATGATATGCAATAAATGTATGTAATTGGCCTTTCATTAAGTTTCTCAGTTTTCTCTTGACATATACCTGCAGAGATAATGGTTGAATGTGGATTTCGCAAACGAAACCAGAGTAGTTCATGTTAATGGAAATTGAAACGAGGAGTAACATTTGGGGGATTGACTTGAGGTACGCTAAATGTGAATTGGTATCCAGCCGTTTTCGTCACATTTTCCTGAAGTTGTTCTAGTCTGTGGGATTTGTCTTCGCCTGTGCAGATGGAAGGAAGCATGACTCATGCCAGATAATCACGTTAGTAACAGTTTGGTTGGCTAGGTTGCAGCACTGGCTAATATTAGCCTCGTTCAAAACCTCAAACAACATCATAAATGTGGAACACAATATAACTTTAAATGTATTTTTGTTAGAGATAAAATCAATTTGGAAGTTGATGCACCTTAACATATCTGTGAGCATCTTTACAGGTTAGTAGTAATATTATTACTACAAAGTTATTCATTTTTATATAAAAAGAAAGAAAGGTGTAAGATAGACAGCCTCATTACTAATTAGACTCACAGTTCAATATTTATTTGAACTAAATACAATTTAATATTTTTTTTTAAAAGTCCCTCAAATTGAATAAACAAAATTAAAGGTATAGTTGAGGTAAGAATCATCTTTATTTGCCATGGATCAAGCCTCCTGGGTATGTATTTACATTCCATAATTATTTTCAATATCAATCTATCATTCATGTCATTGTATGTAAAGCTTAGTTGGTACAATGCCAGTAGCATAAGTGTGTGCATTGTACATTATGATTACACATTTTATTCAAAGTTAAGTGATGCATTTCATCCTCAATTTGAGTGATTCATAACAAAAAGGTGAGCTTACATTTTGTTGTGCTTTCATGCAAAACTAAATTATTTGGACATTTATGATTTTGGGAACATCTGGATTTGTTGTAGTTCCACATGTTAGTGGGGCAATGGAAATATGTCCTTGCATTTGTGTGTGTGTCTGTGTCTGTGTCTGTGTGTGTGTGTGTGTCTGTGTTTGTGTGGGTGCACATGTCTATATCTGTGTGCCAAATCTGTGCCTGTGTGTGTGTGTGTGTGTGTGTATGTATTCTGCAACAGCCCAATTCCTATCTACCCCTCTTCACCATTCTCTCCTCCCCCCTTGCATTTGGCCTAGAACAGAGAACAGACCATGCTCCGAAAGACAGGGGTACACCCAGCAGGCGAACAGGGCTCTGTTGTGCATGAGACGGTGCCAGCACGGTGCATAATGAGTCACTGGGTAGGTGTGGGCAGATGAGGCACAGTAGAGCTTCTCCCAGCCCACTGTTGGGTTAGCGTTTACCTTATGACCTTTGAGACCTCTTCTGAGGATGGATCTTAATCTTAGTGTCCCCGAGGGGGACAGTAACTGAAGATCCCTCTCCTCAATGTGTTTGTGACGTCAAACTGTCCAAGAGAATTGTGTAAGAGAATGAAGGAGTGAGTTTTGTTTTAGTGTTCTACAACAATTGGTTAATGAGAACAGACATGTGACGGTGTGAACATGACAGCATTTTAGGGCTTCAATTCAATCTCACTTTCTTTCTTTTTCTTTCGTTTTTAGCAGCACACCAATGCAGCAGTGTGCACATTAAGGCGAGAATGGAAAGTTTTGCGTATGTCTGTATGTGCAAGTGTGTGCGTGCATGCATACTCTGAACATGGATGAGCATGGGTGAGGTCATCTTATCATAACATTTAAATCACCTTTATAGTGGTTGGTTTCTCGTTTTCTCTTGATAAGGGGCAGTTCAACATTTACTGGGGTGGGAGATTGGTCCAAAATAGGGGACTGTTGTCTAACCTTTTCTTACTTTGGGGAGTGTTGTGTGATTTTTTTATTGGGCACAGGGGAGAGTAGTGCATTTTTTCAGTGGTTTACATTCCCCATTTTGCAGGTTTTACTATATAATTTCTTCCATATAGACACATTTCCTCATCTTCTTGCATGCGCCCCCCACCATCAAGGTGTTTTGGCGCTTCCCTTATGCACTACGCTTTTCTGCACGCTTACTATACAGTCAACTCTATCCTGCCCTCTATCCATAGTGACAATAGTGGTAGGTGGAGCGTTTGTCCAGATCTACAATAGGTTAACTAGCAATCATACAACACATTGAAATCTGCACCAATTTCCTACTGAAATCCACAAGAACATAGAGGAATAGCTGATAGGCAGTGGAGAGGCCAGGTGCATCATTGCGCATGAAAGAACAGTCAAGACATGAGACACGCAGCAAAAAAAGCTCCCCTATTAATCTTGTTTAGGCCATACAGATTTAATTTACTATATGACAGATGCCCCTCTTCACATTTCTCAGAACAGTAAAAAAATTAATAGTGATTCATTTAATTCATATGAAACTATTAGTTTTTAAATTATTATTTTTGAAGAATTGAATGATGTGCTTCGCCATTTTAGTAGTTGTGGTTTGGTTAAATCGCAGTGAATCGAATCATGGGAATCAAAAGAATAATTGGTGAATCGCAAACAACGAAAGGAAAACATTTAGCTGTATGCTTCCTTTCGAATTGTGTTGCTGCAAAACTCATTTTGTAGATACTTTAAGTTGATTTGGACATTCATTTTATCGGGCATTGCAACTCAATAGATGCTATTAGTCAGCCTGAAATAAACACTTCTAAAAGTAAGATAGATACTGAGTGTACAAAACATTAGGTCCATGACATAGACTGACCTGGTGAAACGGGGTGAAAGCTATGATCCCTTATTGATGTCATCTGTTAAATCCACTTCACTCAGTGTAGATGAAAGGGAGGAGACAGGTTAAAGAAGGATTTTAAAGCCTTGAGACAATTGAGACATGGATTGTGTATGTGTGCCATTCAGAGGGTGAATGGGCAAGATAAAATATTTTAGTGCCTTTGAACGGGGTCTGGTAGTAGGTGCCAGGCACACCGGTTTGAGTGTGTCAAGAACTGCAACGCTGCTGGGTTTTTCACGCTCAACAGTTTCCCGTGTGTATCAAGAATGGTCCACCACCCAAAGGACATCCAGCCAACTTGACACAACTGTGCGAAGCATTGGAGTCAACATGGGCCAGCATCACTGTGGAACACTTTTGACACCTTGTAGAGTCCATGCCCTGACAAATTGAGGCGGTTCTGAGGGCAAAACTGGTTGCAACTCAATATTAGAAAGGTGTTCCTAATGTTTTGTACACTCAGTTAATAGCCTATCAGCTCCCTAAAATCCGCAATGCATGCTGAAACAGTTATTGATATTTTTTTGTCCCCAAAATCCTTCCCAATTAAATGTTGACTGCAAAGTAGGCCTACCTGGCAGAATGATATCATGATGATTTGTATCAATCAGGTGCACATTTGTTTAGCATACTCTGCCATCACATGTGCAGTACAGAAACCTGACAGAAACACTGCTAGCCTAACACAAATGTACTGTGACTAAAACTCGTCTGGGACATGCTCTCAATGGTGCTCTCCAACACCTGAAACCAATATAGTTGATTAGGGAGGAACCCTGACTGGGACTCAAACCCTGGTCTCTGTGACTGTCATTCCAAAACCATTATGCTGTCACAATCCTCGCTATATGATCCGTGATGAGAGTGGCAAGTAGCCTAGCGGTTAAGAGCGTTGGGCCAGTAACCGAAAGGTTGCTGGTTCAAATCTCGACCTGACTAGGTGACAAATCTGTTGATGTGCCCTTGAGCAAGGCACTTAACACTAATTGCTCCTGTTAGTTGCTCGGTATAAGAGTGACTGCTAAAGGTCAGGGTGTTCACGCCAGTGACCTGGTTTCACTTCCTTGCCCTGCCATTTGGTACACTGGTCTCAGAAGTGGGATGGTGGCCGTGCGGACAACGGCTCGGACGTGCTAGTGTGCTGAGTAGTTGAAGCACAGGGATGTGCCTTCAAGTACGGAGGGGGCAGTGTAGCAAACCTTGCTATATGAGCCACGTTACAATTCCCAGCATGTGGGTTAACCCTATTGGCACGATGCGTAGGGTGTTTGCCTTTCATGCCAGCGACCCGAGTTGTATTCCCTGGCCTACCGTTCGCTACAATACCAAAAGGCTGAAATCTCTTGGTGAGGTCCCTAGGTGTTGTACAAAGGTTGTTTAGTATTGTTGCAAGTGGTACAACTTTAATTTGATTTTTTTATTAGGATTTTCTTTTTAATCGCTAGCTTGCCTCACAAATAAATCTATCTGTTATACAGTTAATTCAATTTGTATGGCCTTAGGGACAATACAATTATCCTACCTAGACTAGCTTACAACACCACAACAGTCTCCTGTAGGCTACCTTTGCACAATCGTCCACTCCACTCTAATATAATTCCAGCATACAAACCATGATGAAGTGCTCAAAGTCGTTAACAGGTATGCAATTATGTGTTGCTCATGGGTTGTGTGTGGTGCATTGGCACAGAAACTTGTTGATGAAAAATCATTGCATATATTTACAATAATTATAAATATACCGATTTAACAAATGTTGGAAATCTTATTTCCCCCTAGCTGATCATTGTCTGCAGCCGGCTCTGATCGTAGTGTAATGAAACAGGCAGGGAGAGTGAGCTTCTCCATGGTGGTCAGCGAACCGTCAACCTTCTGGCCCGTAGCCTTGCGTGGCATTGACTGTGTCACAATACCATGCTGAAATGGACAAGTCAATATCCACGTTTATAAACACAGGGTTGCTACAGTTATTGTTATTTGTGGTGGTAATCATTATTTTAGAGATCATTTTATGAGGGGGGAGGGGCATATATTATTTTTTTACAGTACAAGGGGAGGGTTATGTGAAAATATTGTTTATGTTGGGGAGGGATGCATATTTTTTTATGACACCTCCAGTTGGACCCCATTTTCTTTTTATTTAAATTCATGATCTTCTCACATTGATAAAACAATTTGCATTGTGTCTCCTCATAGTATCTGTTAAAACTAAGCAGGTGCAGTATGATCCCTGTTAAACGCATACAAATTAGTTCGTTTAAATTATTTGTAGTAAAATAACAGAATCATTGCATTTCTTAATTGTTAGAAAAACGCAAGCATCCCCCCTAACAGACTCGCAAGCCACCTGAACTTGCAAGCTTACATGAATGTTCGCTGCGAACATTCATGTAAGCTCACGAGATCAGGCGGCTTGCAAGGCTACCCCTAACAAGCTTCTTCAATAATTCACCCAAATAACCTCCAATGTGCAAGTGATGATGTGTTGCCCTATTACACAGACGGAGAGCCTCTTTAATTCCTCCACTCCTCTCCTGCTCCGATGGTTATGTGTGAGGAGGAGGGTGTGTGCTGCTTCTGCTGTGGTGGCTGATGTGCCCAGAGCGAGGGCCGAGAGGGGGGCGATTCGAGGGGGTAGAGAGAAGGGGGAACTGAGACAATAGTTGGAGCCGGGGCTGAATTAAATGATTTTGCTGATGATTAATAGCGGAGCGGGCCAGCGGCTCCTGCGATGTAGAGATGATAAATTGTGTGGGCGGCTCTCTGCAGCTGTGCCAGGCCTGTGTCTTAGCATGCACACACCACACAATTTACAGCCAAGCCCCTCTCCTGCTTACTTAGGAGAAACAGCTCAATTTATCTAATTACACATGCGTTTGATCCCCGGCCATGGAGATGCCATGTATTGATATATTTTATATTAGCCACACAAAACAACCAACAATTATTTGTATCATTTTGGGAGGATATTATTTAGCTTTTTGTGTCCGTTATTCTTTTGACTATATTTGAACATTGACTTCTTAATATTTGGCTCTTTATCCTGGCAGAGTGTTGCTTTGTTGTATAAGGAGCCTATTCCTATCATTTTGGGGGAGTGTTTGAGCTGTATGTTGAGAACTACTCGACCCTCGCTTTATCTCTCTCTGTGTGTGTGTGTGTGTGAGTGAGAGAGTGACAGTCTTCACTGTGTCTTCACTTCCAGATATCAATCATTCCTAGCCACACACACACACTCTCTCTCTCTCTCTCTCTCTCTCTCTCTCTCTCTCTCTCTCTCTCTCTCTTTCTCTCTCTGTAATTGATTGTTCTGTTAGAAGAGAATCAGATGTAGTGAGGATTAGTCCTCAGCTATTGTTTTTTGGATCATGTGTAGGCCATTATCCATAATTCATTATTTTAGTCTTTGTTTTTATATTCTTTGATTTAAC
Source organism: Coregonus clupeaformis (assembly GCF_020615455.1). Classification (NCBI taxonomy): domain Eukaryota; kingdom Metazoa; phylum Chordata; class Actinopteri; order Salmoniformes; family Salmonidae; genus Coregonus; species Coregonus clupeaformis. The sequence goes on along the minus strand of NW_025535931.1, from coordinate 63,865 downwards.
CACAATAATGCAAATATTCGTGGCACATTTGATTGAGGACTGATAGATAAGGATAGATGGTGTTGCTAACTTCCCCTTGCTATAGTGCATGGTTATCTGAGTGATGGTTCTATCTGCTCTCACTGAGGTGTCATTCGGAGCAATACAACGCGTTGATGGTTGCTGCCTACGGAGGTGGGAGGTGGACAGGGCGCCATGTTGAGCAACAAGCCTGTTGACGGATCCCAAAATAGGTAGGCAGGGGTCCCGACTCCTGCAGGGGCTCAAAAAGGGGCCCAGGAGGATTTGGGCTTAAGGGTATATAATATGTGTGTGTTTGTTTGTGTGTGTGAGTGAGTGTGTTTGTGTGTGTGTGTGTGTGTGTGTGTGCGCGTGTGTGTACATTTGTCCATGTGTGTGTCTGTGTCTGTGTGTCAGGCTTCTTTCAGAGGATGTATGGAGGTCAAAAGTGAGAGCGCACAGGGCCATACACAAAGTCATTAGAGTAATCCCTAACCCAGGGGAACACACTCATTTCCTCTGTAGAGAGAGAAGAGAGAGAGAGAGAGAGAGAGAGAGAGAGAGAGAGAGACAGGAGAGCTCTGTGTGTGAGATACACACAGATAACGCTACATTATTACTGACTGAATAATATATACTGCCATCATAGCAGCCACTTTGCTCCAGACTGTGTATGTATACACTCACTGCAGTTTTACCAGTCTCCAAATGTGTGCTTGTGTGTTCCAAAGAGTGTAAGAGACAGTTTTGCTACAGCTTGTCCGGTTAAGTCACGTATGTGTTTATGAGTAAGCACAGTATGTATGTATGTGTCATTATTGGTGTGTTCATTAGAGAATCAAGGACTAGTGACAAACCTCTCCACTGTCACAATATTCCCCCTCTGGGTATTAATGTAATAATTCCTAAATCACACTAATTCCTATATCAACAGGGTAATGATTTATATGTAGGACACCACACTGTCCTTAACCTACTGTGGCTCTGTGTGTTAGAGAGGAGAGGCTCTGTCGTAGCCTGCCGCGACCGGGAGACCCATGGGGCGGCGCACAATTGGCCCAGCGTTGTCCAGGGTAGGGGAGGGAATGGCCGGCATGGATGTAGCTCAGTTAGTAGAGCATGGCGTTTGCAACGCCAGGGTTGTGGGTTCGATTCCCATGGGGGGGCAGTATGAAAAATAATATATGCACTCACTAACAGTAAGTCGCTCTGGATAAGAGCGTCTGCTAAATGACTAAAATGTAAATGTAGTAGGAGAGGGGTTAGGGCTGAGACTGAGTGACATGCCCCTAGTTTGTCCTTTTTACCAAGATACATTAGTTGTTTGTGTGTCTGTGTGTGTGTGTGTGTGTGTGCTTATGAGAGAGAGAGAGAGATCTTGTAGTGTGTGTTTGTGTTGGGCTGCGCGGGCGTTATGACTTTTCACCTCTCTGAACGTGTTAGTTTATCTATACGTCTGTGTGTGTGTGTGTGTGTGTGTGTGTAAAGGTGCAGAGACAGGGTGCAAACACACACACACACACACACACACGGACAGACAGTAGAGTGAGGAGGGCAGACAGGAAACGTGGGGTTGGCGTGCTAACCTGGATTCTCTCTGGGCCAAACAGAGTCTAATGAATAATAGAACACAAAGCTTTTGTTTATGCTTTATTTAGACAGCTTAAGACGACATACCTTATAGCAGGTTAAGGCCATCAACTATGTCCTTGACCAGAACAATCCAGGAGATTAGGCCTAATTGTTTGGAAAAAACAGACTCCCCAAATCCAAATCATTTGCAAGAGTTTTTATTCAATAGCCATGACACAGTAAAAATTAGTTTTACAAGCATTATTAATGTTTAATAAAATAAAACAATATACTGTATGTCATGTAGATTTTATTGGAAAATATTTGTTTTATCACTTCACAGAGTGAATGGTTAGGCCTATCCCTTCCCTGCTAACCTTCTTATAGGGCCTGCCCAGGCTGGGAGAAAACAGGAAACAGCAACATTACTCACCTCCTATCCTCTCTGAGAAGAAAAGCTTTCTCCCTCCCTCAGGGGTAAACGTGCATCGGGGATCAATTAAGATGCACTTATTTTACTGGGAAATATTCCTCTCATTTTATCCTCTTTGGGGCAGAAGAAAGTTGAAACTTTGTGCTTCAAATAGAGCATTTAGAGGGAATAGGCATGTGACTCATTAGAGAGTTGTCCTTGAGAGTGGCTGGCTGCAGGTTATGTTGATAATGAAGTGTAGCCGTACTCTGAGGGGTAATTTTATATGTCTGCAAATGGAGCTAAAGCAAAGGGACTGGGACTTAAATGAATCCAACACCAGCTCCCTGAGGTCCGGTGGCACAGAGGATGGCAGGACAGAGAGAGAGAGAGAGAGAGAGAGAGGAAGAGGGAGAGGGAGAGAGAGCAGCGGACTCCTACTTTAAAATACTTTCTCTTTCTCTCTGAATGGCATCTGCTTATCATTGTAGAAAAAAACACTCAAAAAAAATCTGAAACAAACATTTATTCATTTTTTAAAATATAAATAACTCTGAGGATATTAATGTGTTAGGCTATTCCGGTTGAAGTAATTCCCCCAAAAGTCAGAATAATCTATAACTTTTTTTGGAAGCCCAGCGCCTCCTTATCCTCATGAGTTATTTCTATTCATTTTGGATGCTGAATGTATGCATCTGTTTATACAGTATGCTCCTGTGTGAGTCAGAAGCATAAACCAATTATTGACAAATATACTGTACACCGATATCCATTTAGGAAGTTGTTATTAACTTTCATTACCCCCTGGTTCTAGAAGGTTGCAGAGAATCATATTAACTAAATAAATAGCACATCTAAATAAAAGGTCCTTGAATGTACCCATCCTCTTCTTCAGAGCAGTTAGGGGCTAGTTTGGGCTGCGTTCAGGCGTAACTTATCTGCATCTCTCTGATAAACGTTTACACGTTGAGTGATTTAGACGGGCTGACTTTATGTCCTGCTGTGCTCTCTACATCAGCAGACTGCGTCACCGCTGTTTTCCTGGAGTTTGTCAGTGCTCAGTAAAATTGAGTTATGTGGCATTTATTTGAAAACCCAATAATTTAAGAGTTTCTCCACTGCAGTGTAGAGATGAAGTATTTCTAAGACTGTCATTTTTCCACCACTGCTGTGTGTGTGTGTGTGTGTGTGTACAATTATTTTATATCAAATATTATCACTGCTTATTCAGCTGTTTCAATTATAGATGGTTTGTATAAAAGCAAAACAAATGATATCGTTGTGAATAATAATTTTTACAGAATAAATACTGTGGATTTAGAATGGTCTTATCCTCTACAATGCGGAGTGATACCACTCAGACTTGTCACACTAACTCGACTGATTGATATAGAGGGCATAGATGAGACCTAACACATGCACACACACACGCACACACACGCCACACCACCTCGCTGCAAGTCAAACGGACATTGATCTCTCAACCAAGCAAGGTGACCTTCACTCCTCCCAGAGCTTCCATCTCTCTTTCTCTCCTCTCTATTTCATCATCCCCATCTTATTCCTACCATTTCTCTCTGTCCGTCTCTCTCTGTCTCTCTGTCTCTCTCTCTCTCTCTCTCTCTCTCTCTCTCTCTCTCTCTCTCTCTCTCTCTCTCTCTCTCTCTCTCTCTCTCTCTCGCGTGCGCCTGCTCTAGCTCTCTCTCTCTCTCTCTCTTTCTCTGGGTTGGATCCATGGCCCCTCAGAGTGATGCTCTGTCCGGGCCTAGTCAGTGACTGCTCAGAGTGATGCTAGGTCCAGACCCAGCCAGTGAGGGCTCAGCGTGATGCTAGGTCCAGACCCAGTCAGTGAGGGCTCAGAGTGATGCTAGGTCCAGACCCAGTCAGTGAGGGCTCAGAGTGATGCTAGGTCCAGACCCAGCCAGTGAGGGCTCAGAGTGATGCTAGGTCCAGACCCAGCCAGTGAGGGCTCAGAGTGATGCTAGGTCCAGACCCAGCCAGTGAGGGCTCAGAGTGATGCTAGGTCCAGACCCAGCCAGTGAGGGCTCAGAGTGATGCTAGGTCCAGACCCAGCCAGTGAGGGCTCAGAGTGATGCTAGGTCCAGACCCAGCCAGTGAGGACAGGGCTGTGGACCTCTCCAATGGTACCAGGAGCCAAGTCACCATCATGAGCATAAGGCTGTATACTACTGTATATGTTTGTGCATCTCTCTTTCGCTTTCTCTGTGTGTGTGTGTGTATGTGTGTGTGTTTGTGTACGTGTCTGCATTAGTACACCATATGCTGTTGGGTGTGTAGACACCCAGCTGAGTCGACTGAAAACTCACCGGCTGCAGACGTGACGATACCGGCAGAGTGTGTGTGTGTGTGTGTGTGTGTGTGTGTGTGTGTGTGTGTGTGTGTTTTGTGCGTGTTACCGACGGTACTAGATACTTTACAGTATATCAGTGTTGTGATTGATGTATACATTGGAGCGGCCTGAGTGAAGAGTTACAGGGCAGCAGGCTGACAAGGACCACCCGAAGCTGCTGCAGACCAAATACCTATGTGTGCATGTGAGTCTGTGTGTACCTGTGTACGTGTGCACATTGGCATGCATGTATGTGTATATGTTTGCACATCAATGTGCAGTTAATATGATTTGGGATATTTTTCAATATTCATATTTAGGGTTAATAATGACTCTTTGTGTACTGTTGGCTTTGTCGTTCAATCTGCTTTTGATTTGGTCTTTCACTTCCCTGTCTGTCATAGACATTTCTTTAGGTATTTCTGTCATATCTGATTAATATGTTTAGATGCCTAGAGACTGGATACACAGAGTCTATTGGAATGCAAATGTTCTACCTTTCCCTCCACATCAAATCTTGTCTACAGTAAGCTACCGTATGGATTTTACTGCGTAGCCGAGGTGAGAAAGCAACTTGCTCAATGTGTGTGTGTGTGCGTGTATTCATGGTGTGTGTTTTGACTGGGTCTTCTGCTATCTGCATTTTCAGGTCGTCCAGAAAATTCCTCCATCTGTGATCGAGAGCCTCGCCCCTCCATGCCCTTGGCCTTGAAGTCTGAGGTAAAACACAACTCTGTTTCTCGTTCTCTTTCTTTCTCTCTCTCTCTCTTTCTCTTTCTCTCTCTTTTTCTCTTTCTTACTCTCTCTTTCTCTCTCTCTCTCTCTCTCTCTCTCTCTCTCTCTCTCTCTCTCTCTCTCTCTCTCTCTCTCTCTCTCTCTCTCTCTCTCTCTCTCTCTCTCTCTTTATTAATGATGAGAGTAGTGTTGAAAGTATGATTATTAATCATATAATTATTATTACCATTATTATTATTATTATTATTATTATTATTTTAATTTTTAAATGTTGACACTTTTACAGTCGCAAAACCAGTGTTTTTAATGCCTCAGTTTAATTTAATGAATTGTTTTTCCACTTTTCACAATCAACACAGTTTAAACCTAATGCAATTGAACATTTATTAGACTGAATGACCCAGTCTATACTGTATGTTATCATAACATAATGTGTGGTTCTCTGAAGGGTCCATTACAGCTATGTAATAATGTTTGTCATTCTTTATTCATGAATCTGACGCCACCACCATGTTACCTCTACAATTTCTCTCTCAATATATTTCTCCATCTCATCACTTTATGATGTTCATGGAGCAGTACTCCAGCATGTTCATATCCCATCCTCACTCTTATTTACATCTCTGAAATATAATGGCCATGCTGGAAACATAAACCTGTCTTATGGAGACCAGAGAGAATCCTTTCTGTCTACCTGCTGGAACTACACACTTATCAGAGCTCCTGGATTCTATGGATTTTCTATTATATTCTATTTTATTCTACTGAACCTGTAGTAACACCCAGAATTGGGTTCATATACAAAAGTCCGACTTAAGAACATTTCTGCAGTCGTCTATAATCGATGCACAGCGATGAAGGGGAACTGAGGCCAATGTTTATCACAAAACCATTGTTTCTGTAATGGCTTCGCTGAATGTTTCCGCCTGAAACCCATCGAGTGATCTGTTAGGAGGGACGCTTTGGTCGTCACTCATCAGCATGAGACTGGGTGTAATTGTGATTTGAGCTGCTCTGTCGATGTGGGTGCCCACTGTGACAGAGAAGACATGCTAGTGTGTGTGTGTGTGTAAGAGTGTTTTGAGGAGTTTGTATTTTTTGGCAGAAATGCCTTCTGGAACATGTGAACTTTCATGTGCCTTAATAACAATCTTGAATTCCATCTGTAAATACTTATAAAATTGTAAATTACGAGCCTAGTTGATTTAGCCACAGAAAAAGACAGGAACCTTCCCGTTAGCCATGATTGGCTGAGATAATGGGTGGCCTGGACATGCCGAGAGATGAGTTCGGATTGGTCTGCCATGTAGCTCGCTTCTGTCTATAACATGAGCTTGTCAGTATGTGTAGGTAATCCTTTCTAACGCGGCTTTTTTGAAATATATCACGTAGTATAACTGCAAAGGTGTTGCTCTCCACTTTCTGGAGGACCGAGTTCTGAAATCAGTGGAATGCATGGTGGAATTAGAGTATGATAGCTAAGGAGATGGAGAACATTCTGGCGTTTGATTGCAAATATGCAGACGAAGTCGAGAAGAGAACACAGAGAAGGCTGTGGTATAAAACACCTGTCTCTGGATTACATCTTCAAACTAAGGCAACCATGGCATCCGTGACAGAGAGGGAGAAGTGTTCATCCATGTGTTCAGATATTACACGTTTCTAATTTTGTCAGAAAGTTGTTTTCATTTCAAGTTAAAGCACACTGTTAGCTAGCTAGCTAACGTTAGCTGGCTGGCTCGCTAGCTAACGTTACGTGTATGATCTGTGTAGTAATATTATTTGTATCTCAGAGCCATTTGCATTGCTAGTTATAGCCTAATGCTAGCTAGCTAACATTGAACCTGGTTGGTTAGCTACCTCCAGATTCATGCAGGGTAGTAACGTTATGAGTTGGGATTATGGTTCATTGTTTAGCTAGCTAGCTACATGTCTAAACAAAAGACTCCACTGTGCAAGTAACCATTTCAATAGAATGTTCATGTCACTGCGACAACTGTCGATAGACGTAGCTGGTAAATTCGCTCTGGCTATCTACTCCAATTTCAGAGCACTCGTCTGAGTGTGCCAGAGCGCAGAATAACCGACAAATCTACGAACGCTCAACACCCGTTGAATATGTCCGGTGTCAGTAAACGTTGGCAAAAAAGCGCCATTATATTGTTGCCAGCAGCACAGTTGCAGTCACCAACGCTCTGGATAACATAAAAACTGCCTAATCAACTCTGCTAGGGTGAGTAATATGGTCAGAGTGAGCTGTTCCCTCATTTGTGTCTGGAAGTAGCTAGCCAACGTTAGCCAGTTAGCTTGGGTGCTTGACTGCTGTTGTTAGGTCAGAACGCTCGGATCAACCCTACTCCTCAGCCAGAGCGTCCAGTGTGTGCTCTGAACGCTCCGAGAGCGAAACGCTCTGAATTTACGAACGGACAATCTGACAACGCTCTGAGTTTACGAACGCCCAGAGCGCACTCTGAGCACACTCTGGCACTCCAGATTGAATTTACGAACACAACCGTAGTATAAACCAGCCTTTAGGCTTGAAATCTTTGGTTGTTTAGTACATGTGCTCACATGTGAATCCCTTAAAGAGATGGGTGGGGCTAAAGCTTAAGAGGGTATGAACGATGCTGAATGGGTGTAGACAAAGAAGAGCTCTCCAGTAGGTGTACCAAAACATTCAAGGGCCATTTCCTCAAAAGTGGGGTTACAAGTTTATCAACTTTAATAGCAGAATTACTTTCCCATTGTTCCTCAAAGGTAGTCTATGAAATACCCTTTTATAGCTCCGAATCACTACTTTTATCCAATGTAAAAAATAAAATTTCAAATGTTGCTACATAAGACCGAATCGAGCCGGTCGGTCACATTTTAATTGGGCGGTCGCTTGAAGAATTGCCCTCTACATTCAGCTGTACTGATCATATCCCATTCCATCATAAAAGGAGTCACTATCAGCCCCCTAAACCCTCCATGCCCCTATATGGTACGCTATACATTACAACCCCCCTAACACCTCCAACCATCTCCCCGAAACATCCATGTTCCCTCTGCAGGCAGCTGCTCCTCATGCCCCCCCCCCCCCCACACCCAGGCAGCTCCTCACCAGGAAATCCCTCTCATCCCCCTGATCCCCAGTTTGTGTCCGGGGACCAGTGACCTTACTCAGCCCTCAGTCACTGGGCTTACCCTGTCAACAGGACCAGTTATAGTACACTGCCTGGTGCTCCCCTAACTGGAACTCTATTCAGACCGAGGGAGTGAGTTGTTCTGAGTTACAGATGGTTAACGCACAAGCAGAGAAAGACATTTACACTGAGTGGACAAAACATTAGGAACACCTGCTCTGTCCATGACATAGACCAACCAGGTGAATCCAGGTGAAAGCTATGATCCCTTATTGATGTCACTTGTTAAATCCACTTTAATCAGTGTAGATGAAGGGGGGAGACATGTTAAATAAGGATTTTTAAACCTTGAGACAATTGAGACATGGATTGTGTATGTGTCTTTGAACGGGATGTGGTAATAGGTGCAAGGTGCAGCGGTTTGAGTGTCTCAAGAACTGCAACGCTGCTAGGTTCTTCACGCTCAACAGTTTCCCGTGTGTATCAAGAATGGTCCACCACCCAAAGGACATCCAGCCAAGTTGACACAACTGTGGGAAGCATTGGAGTGAAAATGGACCAGCATCCCTATGGAACGCTTTTGACACCTTGTAGAGTCCATGCCCCGATGAATTGAGGATGTTCTGAGAACAAAGCGTCAAAACTCAATATAATATATTTGTGGAACGTATTCGGAAATATAACTTTTCCAAAATAGCCTGGAATTGGATGGCACATTCTGTGGTCTCTATCTCTATACGCTATACTGCTAGAGCGAGACATTCCATTACGGCCCTTAGTGTGTGTCCAGTGTTACTTCCCTGATTGTCTCTAAGTGGGGCCTGGGATCAGTAGCTGGCCTGTGTCCAGCTCCACTTAACTTCAGCAGAGAGAGAGAGAGAGAGAGAGAGAGAGAGAGAGAGAGAGAGAGAGAGAGAGAGAGAGAGAGAGAGAGAGAGAGAGAGAGAGAGAGAGAGAGAGAGAGAGAGAGAGAGAGAGAGAGAGAGAGAGAGAGAGAGAGAGAGAGAGAGAGAGAGAGGACAAAAGGCATCAGGGGAGACAAGGACAAATCATCTTTAGATGAAGTGTTTTAAGTGCTCCTCTTCTCCTCCCACATTACCACCATGAATCAGGTGACCTCTGCTCACCGCGTGCCGGGGAACAGGATATAAACAACGCCACGTCAGAGAACAGACGGTTGACGAGTGGAAGCTAGGGAAAGTGGAAAACCATGAGGGCGTCCATCTTACTCGCCACCATGTGTCAAAACGTCGTACCATACCCTGACCACCTGCCAAACCTCTTACATCTCGGCTTGGCCCGGTCCGGTCGATGGCCGACAGTCATCTTGGTTTCCGTCTCTCCTCAGACGACGCAAGCTAGGCAGTGTCTTTGTGTTTATGCAAATCCATGCATATGAGAAGGGATGGGGAGAGGAGGGGAGGGCGATGAGCAGTCTGGCCACGTAGCTCCAGGAGGACAGGCTGAGTGATGGAAACAAAGAGCCAGGGACTGAGTGTCCTTGCCTGGGGAAAGAGAGTCCTGACTCTGGTTTGAGCTGGAGCGCGCCAGCCACCACCAGCCATCAGGACACAGGTGTCACCATCTGAGCATCAGACACGACTGAGAGAGTAAAAGATTAGTTAGGACAACAATGTCTTTTATTTTTCTTTTTTTTAGGGAATAAAATAATGCTTTTCGTGAACTAACGCTCACACTTGACTTTTTTATTTTATTTGTACTACTAGCTCTGACTTTGCTGATAGCTACTTTATTGAGGAAAAATGTACTTACTATGACTGTGATATGTGGTTGTCCCTCTTAGCTATCTTAAGATGAAGGCACTAACTGTAAGTCGCTCTGGATAAGAACGTCTGCTAAATGACTAAACTGTAAAAATGTAAATGTCATGAAAACAGGAGCACTCATAGAATAAGGGCTGCTGTGTCTGTGTGTGAGGAGAGGGGTTATGGCTGAGACCTAGTTTGTCCTTTTTACCAAGAGATGTTCTAGTGTGTGTGTGTTCAGACCTGACTGGGAGGACGGCAGGCAGACACCTTACCCTAGGGGTGGCCCTGGCAGAGGGGGACTGGAGTTCAACACCCAGCAGGGGAAAGAGACCCGGAATCTGCTGACAAGGACAAAGTGACAGGTGTGTGTGTCTGTGTGTGTGTGTTTGTGTGTGTGTGTGTGTGTTTGTGTGTGTGCACGTGCTCCCATGCTTATGAGTTGAGGGCTGAAAGGGGATGAAGAGGCTGGCTTGTGTGCCATTGAGTGAGTGAGTGTGTGTGTGTGCGTGGTCAGATGTGGGGCAGGGTCTAACGGGCAGGGAGGGCCACCACCCGTGGCTGTGTGACCGTGTGACAGTAGGGTGGCTTGGGTCAGACACGCTGACTCAGTTTCAGCCACACACAGCACCCCTTTCACAAAGTCGCCCTCCTCACTATCACCACAGAGTGAGTGTGTGTGCCTCTATGAGTCCATTTTTCACCCACGCCACTGTGTGTGTGTGTGTGTCTTTTCCATGCCTGTGTGTGAATGGCACAACATCATCCTCTCGCCCTCACCACTTCTCTCTAGCTGCTCAGTAATACTCTCTTCCCCTCCCCTCCCCTCCTCTGTCCCAGAGCGCTAACTCTATTTCTGGTTGCCATGCAGGATGTTGGCCTCCCTAGACTAGGAGGGCAGATGAAATCCATCCAGATTGACCTGTCACGCGAAAGAGAGGGAAAGTGATGGAGGGAGGTGGGAGAGGGGGTAGAGAGGCGAAGGAGAGGGGGAAGGGGAGGAGGGAAGAGCAGGGGTACGGGTCAACAGTTGAGGGTGATTTATTTGCATCAGGACCGGGGCGACATGTTCCCCCCTTACCCCTAGACGAGGACAAACCCTGTCTACCGCAACCCCCCCATCTCTCTCTCTCTCTCTCTCTCTCTCTCTCTCTCTCTCTCTCTCTCTCTCTCTCTCTCTCTCTCTCTCTCTCTCTCTCTCTCTCTCTCTCTCTCTCTATCTATCCCTCTCTCGCCCTCTTTCCTCCTCCACCTGCCTCTCGGAAAGGAGTGAGAAACTGGAGAAGTGTGCAGTAGGATTGTGTCTATATTTAGCCTGGTTAACCGAAGACGCTGCGGTCTGGCTTTAAGGTTAAAAATATAGATCTCCATGTACAGCCAGCTGGGTACAGTAGACGTCACCCACTGTCAGGCACCATGAATCATGATCACTTTCCCCCCAGCCTGGCCCAGCCTTGGGTCTCTGGGTTCTGTTATAGGCTCTTTAGTCTCTACATCATAGACTGAGAAACATATCTTAGACACTTGCCTACAGACTAGCGCTCTATAATAGGTTCTGGGTATCTCTAGACCTCTATCTCTGTCAGAGAGAGCAGGGCATAGGATTTAAAGACTATAAGACTGTACCCAGTGACATTAGAGACATAACATGTTTGACTAAGGGTTAAGAATGTTAGCAGTGTGGCACATACACTGAGTGTACAAAACATTAGGAACACCTTCCTAATATTGAGTTGCAACCCCTTTTGCCTTTAGAACAGCCTCAATTCATCCGGGCATGGACTCAACAAGGTGTCGAAAGCGTTCCACAGGGATGCTGGCCCATGCTGACTCCAATGCTTCCCACAGTTGTGTCAAGTTGGCTAGATGTCCTTTGGGTGGTGGATCATTCTTGATACCCACGGAAACCGTTGAGCATGAAAACCCCAGCAGCGTTGCAGTTCTTGACACACTCAAACCGGTGCGCCTGGCACCTACTACCATACCCTGTTCAAAGGCACTTACATATCTTGCCCATTCACCCTCTGAATGCCACACATACACAATCCATGTCTCAAGGCTTAAAAATCCTTATTTAACCTGTCTCCTCCCCTTCATCTATACTGATTGAAGTGGATTTAACAGGTGACTGCAATAAGGGAGCATAGCTTTCACCTGGACTCACCTGGTCAGTCTATGTCATGGAAAGAACAGGTGTTCTTAATGTTTTGTATACTCAGTGTATGTCTATCTACTGTAAATAGAGACAGAGGGAAAGAACAAGGGAGTACTATTCAGTACCACCAGGGTTTCTGCCTCCCCCTCCTCTAAGCTGGACTGGGCTTGGTTCTGATGTGGTGCTAGATTTAGCCCAGGGCGTATGGGCATAGCTACACTTTGCTAATTATTTTCCTGTGGCATAATTCTCAGCATGGCACTCCTCTCTTCTCTCCCAAGCCTAAAAACAAAGAGTCAGCAGTAAGAGCCTAATCAGCCCCACACAGGGTGTGAAGGACCTGGGTAGTGTAGTGTAGTGCAGTGTAGTGTAGTGTAGTGTAGTGTAGTGGAGGAGGTATGGCAGGGGTGGGGCAGAGCAGGGCAGGGTAGGCCCAAAGAGAGAGACACACACATATCACCTGGCTGAGAGGAAGGACGCAGGTGGTGGCCAGCCACTGTCTCTGCACAATAACACTGCCATTTGCTTGTTAATATTGTTTGTCTAATTTATCTTACCCTCAGCAATTGCAGATACAATCACTAGCATTTAGAGGACTGAGAGGGGAAGGCGTACTAGACAGATACATTTGTTTGTATCAGACCAGCATCCTGCCCAGTGGGCTAAACTGTGGAGAGCTACTGGACATCAGAGGTCTCTTGACAGAGCACTTACTGGTGAAGGCCTTGGACCAGACCACCACTAATAGTGGACACTGCCTGGAAGCCTGTACCTCAGTCTATAGCCTTGCAGTCCACACATTAGCCATTGGCAAGGAAACTATGTAAATGGTTTTAAAACCCAGTAAGATGTCCTCATATAAACTCTCTAACATGAGACGGACTCTTTCCCACAGTCTCTCTGTCTGTCTCTGTCTCTGTCTCTGTCTCTAACTCGGTCTCTGTCTCTCTCTCTCTCTCTCTCTCTCTCTCTCTCTCTCTCTCTGTATCTCTCTCTCTTTTTCTCTGTATCTCTCTGTATCTCTCTCTGTATCTCTGTCTCTCTCTCTCTCTCTCTCTCTCTCTCTCTCTCTCTCTCTCTCTCTCTCTCTCTCTCTCTCTCTCTCTCTCTCTCTCTCTCTCTCTCTCTCTCTCTCTCTCGACTGAGTCTCTGTCATTCTCCCCTCTCCTTCCATCCTTGTTACAACCTCCTCACACCTCAATGACAACCCTCTCCTTCTTCCTCTTGTGTACTTCTTTTAGAACAGTACACCCTGCCTCCTCACCTGATCACCTCCAAACGTCTCCCTTCTCCTCCTTTTCCTCCTTAGCAAACAGTACATCCCTCCCTCCGCTCCTTCGAAGAAAACCTTCCCCTCCGTCCCCTCCCTCCCTACCGCCCTAGATGGCACCTTTCTCTCCTTCCTCCTCCCCTTTCTTCCCTCCAAACCGCACCTGCCTCCCTCGTCCTCTCTTCTTTTTTCCTCCACTCCAAACATCAGTCCCCCCCTCGTTAGCTTGATGAATGGCTTCACTGCAGGGAAAGTGCTGATTTTTGCTGGCTGTTATTAATTTCAAACACTCAGAGAAAAGCAAGTGAGTCAATCAATAAGGAAATGAACACACTGAATAGCATCGGCTCTCACAGTTATTCCCCCTGTGCCCATGTCCTCCACAAGCCCAGACTGCTGTTTACACACATACTGTATATGTGTGTACATATATGTTTCTTTAGATTCCCTCTATAGCTGCTGCACACTTCACAGTGTATTAGACTCATATGAATGTAATTGTATTGGGCAGGTTGACTTAACCAAGTATAAACCTCTGTATACAAGATTATGGCATGGTATTCATGATCATTCATAAACGTCAATGCGACTTAATACGACTGACCCAAACTAAAGCAGGGGATTTCTTAAGATGATTTATACAGTGTCTGGTGATGTGGAGTTCATTAAGACCCACTGAAATGACAGAGACTGTGTGTAGACTAGTGCATATGTATGTTGTTGTATCCTGCACTTCCAGGGGAGGAGAGGTGGTACCACAGAGATGTGGGAGAGCAGAGCAGAGTAAACAGTCATCGAGAGAGCCGCAGTGCTCTCTGTCGTAGTTTTTTCTTTCACACTAACACACAATCTAAAGCCATCAGATTACCTCCATGCATCACAGAAACTCCCTCAGCCATTCATAAAGGAGGAGGACAAACAGAGGGTGAAGGACGGGAAAGAGGGAGGGGGGAGAGAGAGAGAAGAAAGTGTGCTTCCAGGGCCAGAGTTATTGCGGCACATTAAAGGGGATGGTGTCCACAATCCGGCCATAGCTTTATGTCTAAGTGCACATTAGTTATAGCCCACTGTTAATGTGGGCACATTCCTTTATGCAATAAACCCAAACACATAATGGCCTAGCAGGTTTAGTGAAGTCCAACATTTTTAGAAAGTTGGAGCTCATTTAATGCATTTCTATACAATTTTAAAACTCTAAAATGCTATTTGGAGAACACCAAATACAAGCAAAAATTACCCCAGCCATTATCACATTGGTTGCTGTGGCTTCATTCGCCTCAGTCGATCTACAAACACATAGCCGAGCTATACAATTAGCTGCTACACATTAACTCACATGAACTCAGCACCGGGATTAAAAACTATAATTGAATACATACTGAGGGATCTGTTAGCAGAAAAAGTAATTTATTAACAAAAGGTAAACAAATCAGTTTGCTTTACAGATTTTTTGTACCAGTTTTACAGCACATTTCCTGCAATTCTACACATTTTGTGATGACTTATGCCAGGTTAATATCATATCTGAGTGAGAGTGACTAATAAATCAATGTGAGCCCCCTTGAGGTCATGGCCCCTGGGCACGTGCCCTGCATGCCCGGTCCGCAATTCGGCCATGATTACAACAATAGATAGGCTAGACTAAATACACTAATATACCAATCTAAAAAATATGACTGACATTGGCTAATTGAGTGACTATCAGTGAGTGACATATAACAAGAGGAAAACTGCTGCAACCAAGTTTCCAATTGCACGTTGTGTATTCTAGTATTCTAACTCTCAACAGTAAGTTGAGAACCTGACTTATTGATTTTTTTAAATACAAAATGGCAGAGGTCCGGATCTCATATGTAGCTACGGCCCTGCTTGCTTCTCATAGGTGATAGAGATTATGCAAGAGGTGAAGAGGACAATCGTCAGCATTGTTTATTTCATTTTATAATTAAGACTGTTGTCAAAAACCCAAGTATTATCCTGCCCTCCGAGACACAAAAATAAAACTTGGCAGATATCATCACCATATTTACAATGTGTTGAGATAAACGTAATCTCGTGGTCTGGCTAACACTCCCACTCCGCTACCAGGCTTGTGTTTCACCTGGTTTCTGTAATGATAACCATATTTGATATCAAATTAATAAGCATCCTGCTTGGTTGAAGCCAGCACTCTGCTGCCCACCCCGCCATAGATTTAAAGCTAACAATTCACGGGTAATGCATCTAAATGAAGTCATATTTTTATCAGCTTGTATGTTTGGGAGGCTCAGCTCGTAAATCAATGTGTGTGAATTCAGCAGAATGGGCAACTGAGGAGACGGTGAACACCCCAGGATTCTAGTTAATTGAGTAAACAGAGCGAGAGAAAGAAGTGGATAGAGAAAGGGAGAGAGAAGGAGAAGAGTAAAGAAGATAAAAGAGAAAAACATAAATCAAGAAAGATTAAAAGAAAAATAAACATCTAGAGAGGGAAAAAGAAACAAGATTTTGAAATGATGACACTTTGGGTGTTCATGCAGCAGGCATTTGTGAGGGAGATGACTAAGAGAGGGAGAGGAGTGGGGGACAGGAGGGAGAGAGGGAGAGGAGTGGGGGACAGGATGGAGAGAGGGAGAGGAGTGGGGGACAGGAGGGAGAAAGGGAGAGGAGTGGGGGACAGGATGGAGAGAGGGAGAGGAGTGGGGGACAGGAGGGAGAGAGGGAGAGGAGTGGAGGACAGGAGATGGAAAGGGAGAGGAGTGGGGGAAAGGAGATGGAAAGGGAGAGAAGTGATGGAGAGCCACCTGTCTTTTGCTCTGAAAGTAGAGCCCTGGTGCCCTTTCCCCTTTGACCTACTGATGTACTGTCTATGACCATGTCTAATGGAAAACATCCCCCTGGCAGACATACTTTCCACTGGTGAGGTGCCTGCCTGCTACTGTTGTGGACCCTGGGGAGTGGAGAGGTAGAGAGAGATGGAGGGAGTAGTAGTAAAGGAGAGGGGTGTGGAGGGAGTTGTAGAGACAGATGAGGAGAAGATGAGGAGGGAGTGTTTTGTGGAGGGAGATGTAGAGAGGGAAGAGGAGAATGGGAAGAGGTAGATAGGAAGAAGGGAAGATGAGGAGGGTGTGTTTTGTGGAGGAGGGAGAGAAGGGGGGGAGGAGGGAGTGGTAAACAGAGAGGAGGAGAGGGGGTGGAGAGAGAGGGGAAGGAGGGGTAGCCTATATGAGCAGGACCAGCGGGGGTGGTGGAGCCTGTATGTCTGCTTCATGGCTCTCTGAGCCCAGACATAACCATTGTGTTTACAAGCCTTAGTTGCCCTTACTGTTAAATTATTGGTGTGGGGGACGCGTGGAGGGGAGGGAGGGAGAGGGAGGGGGAGGGGAGGGAGGGGAGTAAATACTTATCTTCTCTCTCCCTCTCTTTCATAGTTCTGGTTAACCAGGCTTAAGAATGCTCTTTGTGTTTTCTAATGACAGACTCTGGGTACTGACTGACTGAGCCTATGAGAGACCCTAGAGACCCTAAAGAGACCATAGCCTCAGTGACTGAGCTCTCCAGAGAGAAGAGGCAGAAAGAAGGCTCTGTTTTGAACAGTGGCTTTGCTGGGCCTCAACTGAGATAGAGGGGCTATGGGGGGCCCATGTTGTCTCCCATGCTACTAGGGCAGGCATGACATTACATTTACATTTACGTCATTTAGCGACTTACAAATTGGTGCATTCACCCTATAGCCAGTGGGATAACCACTTTACAATATTTTTTTTGTTTTTTTATTATTTTTTTTAGGGGGGAGTGAGCTGCGCCGGAGATGCCCAGCTCGGAGAGGGTGGAGAGGAGGATCTGATGGTTCACAGTATCAAAGGCAGCAGACAGGTCCAGAAGGACAAGAGCAGAGGAGAAAGAGTTAGCTTTAGCAGTGCGGAGAGCCTCCGTGACACAGAGAAGAGCAGTCTCAGTTGAATGACCAGTCCTGAAACCTGACTGGTTTGGATCAAGAAGGTCATTCTGAGAGAGATAGCAAGAGAGTTGGCTAAAGACGGCACGCTCAATAGTTTTGGAAAGAAAAGAAAGAAGGGATACTGGTCTGTAGTTGTTGACATCAGTGGGATCGAGTGTTGGTTTTTTGAGAAGGGTGCAACTCTCGCTCTCTTGAAGACGGAAGGGACATAGCCAGCGGTCAAGGATGAGTTGATCAGCGAGGTGAGGTAGGGGAGAAGGTCACCGGAGATGGTCTGGAGAAGAGAGGAGGGGATGGGGTCAAGCGGGCAGGTTGTTGGGCGGCCTGCAGTCACAAGTCGCAAGATTTTATCTGGAGAGAGAGGGGAGAAAGAAGTCAAAGCATAGGGTAGGGCAGTGTGAGCAGGACCAGCAGTGTCATTAGACTTAGCAAACGAGGATCGGATGTCGTCAACCTTCTTTTCAAAGTGGTTGACGAAGTCATCCACAGAGAGAGAGGGGGATTCAGCAGGGAGGAGAATGTGGCAAAGAGCTTCCTAGGGTTAGAGGCAGATGCTTGGAATTTAGAGTGGTAGAAAGTGGCCTTAGCAGCAGAAACAGATGAAGAAAATGTAGAGAGGAGGGAGTGAAAAGATGCCAGGTCGGCAGGGAGTTTAGTTTTCTTCCATTTCCGCTAAGCTGCCCGGAGCTCTGTTCTGTGAGCTCGCAATGAGACATCAAGCCACGGAGCTGGAGGGGAGGACCGAGCCGGCCGGGAGGATAGGGGACACAGAGAGTCAAAGGATGCAGAAAGGGAGGAGAGGAGGGTTGAGGAGGCAGAATCAGGAGATTGGAGGGAGAAGGATTGAGCAGAGGGAAGAGATGATAGGATGGAAGAGGAGAGAGTAGTGGGAGAGAGAGAGCGAAGGTTGCGGCGGCGCATTACCATCTGTGTAGGGGCAGAGTGAGAAGTGTTGGAGGAGAGCGAGAGAAAAAAGGATACAAAGTAGTGGTCGGAGACATGGAGGGGAGTTGCAGTGAGATTAGTAGAAGAGCAGCATCTAGTAAAGATGAGGTCAAGCGTATTGCCTGCCTTGTGAGTAGGGGGGTGACGGTGAGAGGGTGAGGTCAAAAGAGGAGAGGAGTGGAAAGAAGGAGGCAGAGAGAAATGAGTCAAATGTAGACGTAGGGAGGTTGAAATCCCCCAAAAACTGTGAGGGGGTGAGCCATCCTCAGGAAAGGAACTTATCAAGGCGTCAAGCTCATTGATGAACTCTCCAAGGGAACCTGGAGGGCGATAGATGACAAGGATATTAAGCTTAAATGGGCTAGTGACTGTGACAGCATGGAATTCAAATGAGGAGATAGACAGATGGGTTAGGGGAAAAAATTGAGAATGTCCACTTGGGAGAGATGAGGATTCCTGTGCCACCACCCCTCTGACCAGATGCTCTCGGGGTATGCGAGAACACATGGTCAGACGAGGAGAGAGCAGTAGGAGTAGCAGTGTTTTCAGTGGTAATCCATGTTTCCGTCAGCGCCAGGAAGTCGAGGGACTGGAGGGTAGCATAGGCTGGGATGAAGTCAGCCTTGTTGGCAGCAGAACGGCAGTTCCAGAGGCTGCCTGAGACCTGGAACTCCAGGTGTGGGGTGCGTGCAGGGACCACCAGCTTAGAGAGGCAGCAGCCACGCGGTGTGAGGCGTTTGTGTAGCCTGTGCGGAGAGGAGAGAACAGGGATAGGCAGAGGCATAGTTGACAGGCTGTAGCAAATGGCTACAATAATGCAGAGGAGCAAGACATACACTACATGACCAAAAGTATGTGTACACCTGCTTGTCGAACATCTCATTCGAAGGTCATGGGCATTAATATGGAGTTGGTACCCCCTTTGATGCTATAACAGCATCCACTCTTCTGGGATGGCTTTCCACTAGATGTTGGAACATTGCTGCGGGCACTTACTTCCATTCAGCCACAAGAACATTAGTGAAGTCGAGCACTGAGGTTGGGCGATTAGCCCTGGCTTGCAGTCGGCATTCCAAATCATCCCAAAGGTGTTTGATTGGGTTGAGGTCAGGTCTCTGTGCAGGCCAGTCAAGTTATTCTACACCGATCTCGACAAACCATTTCTGTATGGATCTCGCTTTGTGCACGGGCGCATTGTTTTGCTGAAACAGGAAAGGGCCTTCCCCAAACTTATGCCACAAAGTTGGAAGCAAAGAATATCATTGTATGCTGTAGCGTTAAGATTTCCCTTCACTGGAACTAAGAGGCCCAGTTGACCGGGGCAGCTCTAGCTGGGCAGAAATTTGAAGAACTGACCTGTTGGAAAGGTGGCATCCTATGACGGTGCCATGTTGAAAGTCACTGATCTCTTCAGAAAGGCCATTCTACTGGCAGTTTTTGTCTATGGAGATTGCATGGCTGGGTGCAACAGAAATAGTCGAATCCACTAATTTGAAGGGGTGTCCACATACCTTTGTATATCTGGCGGCCGTTAAAACACAGTACCAAAGAAGAATCATGGGAGACCCACCACAATGGTTTTCTGAGTCTCAGGGCTGAAGGAAACCTCTCACTGTGTGTGTTTGTAGCTCTCTCTCTCTCTCTCTCTCTCTCTCTCTCTCTCTCTCTCTCTCTCTCTCTCTCTCTCTCTCTCTCTCTCTCTCTCTCTCTCTCTCTCTCTCTCTCTCGCCCTCTCTCTTTTCTCTCTCTCTTTCTCTCGCTCATATCATCATCTATTCTGCCCTGGACATTGACTATTAAAGGAGAGCGGTGAGTTCACCATCTCAGATACTCTCCGGTTGCGAGGAGAAGAGTGGAGTGCAGCCTAGAATGACATTATCGGAAACAAACCAGAATGAATACTGGAACAAAGAAAGAGATACCACTCCGGCCGCAATTATCTCTGTCTAAACTTCTGTCTGTCTGGTTGGATGACACTAATAACTCCTGACAGACAATAGTTAGCTCAGCTGGCCTCTATGGATACGAGTTGTGTCTGTTTGTTGGAATGTTTGCTTTGTTCTTCTTTACTTGGTACGACTCTTGTTTGTAAACACAAATGCATCACTTCCTCTCTGTATGTCCCGAAGGGAGAAAGAACCACACTCTGCTCTGCTTTCTTACTGAAACAACCTGCCCCATGTCTTTCACACCATGCACACTCCCCACTTATACACACATCCGTCCCCCCTGGTCCACACACTCCCAACTCTCTCTCTCTCTCCGACCATTTACACTCTCCCATCTCATCTGTTTAGATGGCGTGTATGTCCCATCAGACATTTAGATCCTTACTTGTTAGATGTGTACATGTTGTAAACAGTTGTTGTGTTCAAGTTAGAGAGGAAGAGAGGGAGGGAGAAAGATAGGAGGAACGATGCATTTCCTCAGTTCCTGTGGCTGTAGTGGAATAGTTGTGGTGATGGCTAGTGACAGCTGAGGGAGCGAGCGAGCCGGAGAGGAGTATCACTCCAAAATCCCCTAACAACAGAAAGGAGAGGAGAAGATAAGGAGAGTGATTTAGGCTAAACCACTCTCTCCTAGCCTCTATCTCTCTCTCATTCTCTCTCCCTCGCTCTCCATCTCTATCTCTATCTCTTTCCCATATGCACACATGCTCACACAATCAAACACTTTGTAGTTCATTATTATTTATTGTAAAGAGTTTTTCATTTACAGCGGCTTGCGAAAGTATTCACCCCCCTTGGCATTTTTCCTATTTTGTTGCCTTACAACCTGGAATTAAAAAGGATTTGTTGGGGGTTTGTATCATTTGATTTACATAACATGCCTACCACTTTGAAGATGCAAAATATGTTTTATTGTGAAACAAACAAGAAATAAGACAAAAAAACAGAAAACTTGATCGTGCATAACTATTCACCCCCCCAAAGTCAATACTTTGTAGAGCATCCTTTTGCAGCAATTACAGCTGCAAGTCTCTTGGGGTATGTCTCTATAAGCTTGGCACATCTAGCCACGGGAATTTTTGCCCATTCTTCAAGGCAAATCTGCTCCAGCTCCTTCAAGTTGGATGGGTTCCGCTGGTGTACAGCAATCTTTAAGTCATACCACAGATTCTCAATTGGATTGAGGTCTGGGCTTTGACTATGCCATTCCAAGACATTTAAATGTTTCCCCTTAAACCACTTGAGTGTTGCTTTAGCAGTATGCTTAGGGTCATTGTCCTGCTGGAAGGTGAACCTCCGTACCAGTCTCAAATCTCTGGAAGACTGAAACAGGTTTCCCTCAATAATTTCCCGGTATTTACCGCCGTCCATCATTCTTTCAATTCTGACCAGTTTCCCAGTCCCTGCCAATGAAAAACATCCCCACAGCATGATGCTGCCACCACCATGCTTCACTGTGGGGATGGTGTTCTCGGGGTGATGAGAGGTGTTGGGTTTGCGCCAGACATAGCGTTTTCCTTGAAGGCCAAAAAGCTCAATTTTAGTCTCATCCGACCAGAGTACCTTTACGGAAGAGTGGCCAGAAAAAAGCCATTGCTTAAAGAAAAAATAAGCAAACACATTTGGTGTTCGCCAAAAGGCATGTGGGAGACTCCCCAAACATATGGAAGAAGGTACTCTGGTCAGATGAGATTAAAATTGAGCTTTTTGTCCATCCATGTAAACGCTATGTCTGGCGCAAACCCAACACCTCATCACCCCGAGAACACCATCCCCACAGTGAGGCATGGTGGTGGCAGCATCATGCTGTGGGGATGTTTTTCATCAGCAGGGACTGGGAAACTGGTCGGAATTGAAGGAATGATGGATGGCGCTAAATACAGGGAAATTCTTGAGGGAAACCTGTTTCAGTCTTCCAGAGATTTGAGACTGGGACAGAGGTTTACCTTCCAGCAGGACAATGACCCTAAGCATACTGCTAAAGCAACACTCAATTGATTTAAGGGGAAACATTGAAATGTCTTGGAATGGCATAGTCAAAGCCCAGACCTCAATCTAATTGAGAATCTGTGGTATGACCAGGGGCGGTGTGTTCATTAGGGCGATATGGGCGACGCACTGCCAAACGGGAAAAGGAAGGGATTTTTTTTCTAATCAATTATATCACGGCAACAGTAGTTATCAGTGTTCTAATCTAGACGTCTGATCTGCCACTAAATGTCCAATCAGGCTAAAGTCGTGCTTCAAATGGCCCCGCCCCTTTTGGGGCGATTTCAGTCAGGTTGAAAATCGCCCCAGAAGTCTCTCATAGACTCTCATGTAAAATCTTTTTTTTTCAAATATCAGAGCTTTCAATACAATCTCTATGGGTTCCGGGAGGGCTTGCACTTACGCGCTTTCGTCATACGTAACATAACCATGAACGTAACTAAGAAAAGAGCGGGTAGCAGCGTCAATCAATTCACGTACTACTGTCAAGATGGCTAGCGTTCAGTCTCTTTGAAAGAAGTTCCTTTTTGTCGGCGAACAAATCAAGATAAATTGGCAACGAAACAATTAGGACCTCCCAGACCAAATGTAATAATTCAACAGGTTTCTACTAAAGGGGGAAAGTCCTACACCCGAGGATTTTCCAAAAATTGGTACGAACGAAAAACCTGGCTAGCAGGCTGCGATGTAGCTAATGCAGTCTTCTGCTACCCCTGCTTACTCTTTCACCCTGAAGGCGGCACGGCAGACAGCACCGCTTGGACAGCGACTGGTGTAACGGACATGCACCATCTTTCAGAAAAGATTAAGAAACATGAGCTGTCAAAGACCCACATGGATAGCTGTTTGAGATTGTCTGCTTTGGGGAGAGTGAACATTGCCACTCAACTGGATGAGGGATACAGGCTAGCTGTCCGCCGCCACAACGATGAGGTTAGCAAGAAC
The DNA here is from genome assembly GCF_020615455.1 of Coregonus clupeaformis. Lineage (NCBI taxonomy): Eukaryota > Metazoa > Chordata > Actinopteri > Salmoniformes > Salmonidae > Coregonus > Coregonus clupeaformis. The sequence continues at coordinate 40,712 of NW_025535931.1, read as the reverse complement.
CGCCACATCCTCAGCCGGCTAATCCAGTGTGTGAAGTTTTGCGGAGTGTTTGAGTTAGCTTTGCGAGGCAAAGATGAAACTGAGGGCTCCACCAACCCTGGTATTTTTCTTGGACTTGTCAACTTTGTGGCACAATTAGATGAGGTGTTTTATGGAAATGCATATTGTTTATGCAGTGTTGAGGAATGTGAAAGAACACCCTTGATTATTTTTACTGTGATAACTTATTTTGCTTTTGTAAGCCAACACTTTTGAGATCAGTCAATAAATGCTTCTGGTATTGACTTATATGCTGCCCCTGTCTTCATGTTGTTGCTGGACATATCTTTTTTAAAATGTGTGTAGGTCACCTAAATCATCAGAAAAATTGCCGCCCCTGAGAATTTTTTCAGGAGCCGCCACTGGGTATGACTTAAAGATTGCTGTACACCAGCAGAACCCATCCAACTTGAAGGAGCTGGAGCAGTTTTGCCTTGAAGAATGGGCAAAAATCCCAGTGGCTAGATGTGCCAAGCTTATAGAGACATACTCCAAGAGACTTGCAGCTGTAATTGCTGCAAAAGGTGGCTCTACATTTTACATTTTAGTAATTTAGCAGACGCTCTTATCCAGAGTGACTTACAGTTAGTGAGTGCATACATTTTTCATACTGCCCCCCCGTGGGGGGGTGAATAGTTATGCATGCTCAAGTTTTCTGTTTTTTTTGTCTTATTTCTTGTTTGTTTCACAATAAAACATATTTCGCATCTTCAAAGTGGTAGGCATGTTGTGTAAATCAAATGATACAAACCCCCAACAAATCCATTTTAATTCCAGGTTGTAAGGCAACAAAATAGGAAAAATGCCAAGGGGGGTGAATACTTTCGCAAGCCACTGTATGTACATTCAGATCTCATCCTCCTCTTCCTCATCATGTCCTGGTATTATCTCTGGCAGAATGTTCACCTCCTATCACTATAAAGAGAGGGAGTATGTGTGTTTGTACAGTCCATGTGGGCCTCTTTATCTCCTGGCCAGGGTGTGAGCACATGGAGGTCAGAGGCAGGGCTGGCTGTGTGTGTCTCCATTCCCACGGCTGATGTCTCACAGCCACATTGGTCACAGGAGGATGAAGAGACTATGGATTTTTCCTCTTCTTTGCATCTCTGGAGCAGGCAGATTAGACAGGAGATAAGTGGAGCCTGGCCCATTCAAAGCAGCTCTAAGCTCAACACTGTAGTGCCGCCTGACCCGGGCTCTCTGGTTCAGGGAGCAACACACAGGCATACACGCACACACACAGGTAGGCAGGCACGCATGCATGCAAATGCACACACACACACATGCATAATATGTACATACACACATGCAGGCAGACATGCGTGGACACCACACTACACACACACACACACACACACTCATTCCATATCCCCTCCCCTTTTCTTCGTTGATACCCATCCTGCAAGATAAAGTACATCGTGAAACACTGAGGAAGCTGAGCTTGCTGTCAACACGTTCACAACCACTGACTGTACACACACAGACAAAAATACACAAACACACAAACATTCCCTAGCATACACTTATGGAGACTGACACGTACTGTATGTCGGCACACACACAACATGGGAAAACATGAAAGATAGAGAGAGAGAAAAAGAGAAGGGAGAGAAAGCGGAGGGAGACATATGGGGGAGGGAGAAAGAAAGACAGAAAGATTGAGGGAGGTAGGCAGAGACAGAGCGAGAATTCAAAGGCCCGTTGCCCTCACAAGCAATTAGAATAATTTCAAATTAATATGAAAGCGTTCGCTGCAGTCTTATCTGCATCCCAAGGAGAAGACTCTCCTCCTCCTCAATCAAAATGCATGAGTGGCCTCCCTGACGGAAACACTGACACCCTGCCATATGTTGGGTTCCTCTCTCTATTCCCTCTCTCTTCAGCTTACAGCTCTCGCCCTGTAAAAAATACTGCAAATACATGCACACAGACAGGTCGGCATACAGAGAGAGCTAGGGAGAGGCTGTAATGGGGCTGTAACTGAACTGTCTCTGAACTGTCTTGTTCTGAATTGTTTTGTTCTGTCTATTTGGTATTTTTTTGTCAATGTAAATCTTGCTTTCACCTCAGCTAAAACTATTTCTCAGACTGCAGGCTATTCGGTTGACCAGTGTCAACATTGTCTGCATAGCAGTGGTGTGTATTCATACATGCCAAGAGAAGCCAGGCTTCCTCAAAACATTGACAAAGAAAAAAAGAAAAAAACATACAAAATAATTGATATTTTGTCTCTCTGTGTTTCATAAATGTCCTTAAATTCGCAAGACGCTGAATATATCTCACCGGAGAAAGCTACTGAGCGAATGAAACAACGACCCTCTGTCTCTCTATCTGATGCTGTCTGGTCAGAAAGTGTATGACATTGTTGCTGTCTCTAGCATTGAATGCAAGGGAAGCCTGCGAGCATTTGGCCTCCCTTGATAAAAGAAAAGTATAAAGTAATAGCCAATCATCATTGAGCTAAACTGAGTGAGCTCAGCTGTGAATGGTCCTGGCGCACCAAAAAAAAGTTTAAATGGAAACCAGTTTGGATTTAGACCAATCACATCACCAGCCAAATGTCATTGTTGACAGAAAAAAACTTGAATTGTTGTATCTCGTTGTGTTGTTGTCCTCCGGTGGCTAGCTAGCTAGCTAAAATTGTCCCTTCCTTAATTAGCCTTGGATGGAGATAGGGATTTGGACTTGTGGTTTTACTTAATTTTCCATACTGGCCAATGATTATAACGGATTCTGATCCAACCATAAATTCATACATTGTGCCCCTGACCTGAGAGGATGGGAGTTCAACATGTAGCTAGATGTAGTATGCTAATATTAACTAGCTGGCCTGGCGTATCGTTGCCAATGAAAGGAAGTTAGGCTAGCGAGCAAGTATTTTAGCCATAGACCATTTAGGCAAAATGAAAGAGGAGGATGGCATTGGCGTGATCTCTACAAGTAGGGTGAGTCAACATGTTTTTTCTACTTGCACGCACACACACACACCACACACACACATAAATCAGTACCATGGACAGCCATATCATAAATAGCTTACGTTGATTGGACTAAATAGTTTTTGGTTTCTTTTAGTTGTCAGTGTATTAGACTAAGCATAGTTGGTTAGATGATGTTGAAGTTGAAATGGTGCTGGAATAGTGGAGGCAGCTCCTGTTTTCTTTGCTACTTGCGGTAACTCTCCACGGTTCTAAATCAATAGTTATTTAGTAGTCCGAAAATTTCGGAAACATTACCTTGCTTGACCATGCTGCAGGCCATGTAACTGTTTGTTACATGCAGTATGTTTTGTGTATTTCACCGGACAGATGTTGCTCTCCGGTTTTGTAATGAAACAAAGGTGTGGTTGAATTTATTCTGCCACTGTGTCTTCTTATTGTCTCGGCCGTAGGCCTATATATCACAGTTGCAAGGCATATGAACTAACAGTTTATAGTGCATACGCAATTATCACAACACATAGGTTGTAAAATGGCTTTTACTTCTGGATTGGCTTCCCCGGTGATTTTACCCATTCACCACTAGACACATAGTATCGAAGATATACAGTAATGTGCCGCTATTTCAACACATCCACCATGTAAAATGGTGACAGTCAAGGGATAAAGTTGCAGGGCAAGGTTATTGTTGTTGGAAAGATGTGTTTTTGTGATCGTGTGTGTGTGTGTGTGTGTGTGTGTGTGTGTGTGTGTGTGTGTGTGTGTGTGTGTGTGTGTGTGTGTGTTTATGTGACCGTGTGAAGTGACTGTGTGAAGTGACCGTTGCTGGTTTCTGGATGTTGGGCGACGTGTGAATCACTGGTAGGATGTGTCGTTCACATACCACTCGAAACTGCCATCATCAGCGTGTGTGTGTGTGTGTGTATGGGTGAGATTGTGACATCAGATTGTGTTCAGTATGCCCTGACACTTCTAGGTAATATTCATGCCCAGTGTGTACTCTACAGTATAGTAGGAAATAGTGAATATCTTATTTTAAAACCCATAATTTCAATACACCTGCAAAAGGCACTTCTAAGTGCATGTCTTTTCAACGACTAGTAGACCTATACATTCTAGTAGAATATCTCTCTCTCCTGTGAATCCTTCTGTCTTTGTACCAGGGCAGGGTGGCAGGCAGGCAGCTTGTCTCCGTCTGCGTCATTAGGGAGCCTGCTCGTTGTCACGGACACACAGAGGGCATTCACTGCCATGCCATGCGTGGGACAGGAAGTGTGTGTGGTGAGGATGGCATAAGCAGAGCGCAGTGCTCTTCCCTGGCACCGTCATCTCACTACACCTAGAGTACATATGAGGGGTCAAGGACGAGACACACACACGTGCAAACACACACAGGCACGCACAAACACACACACACACACGCATTACTATCGATACAAGCGAATGCGATCACAAATAGTCTATATGTATGAGAGTGTGTCTGTGTATGTTTTGTCTGTGTGTACAGAGGGGAAAAAAAGTTTTTAGTCAGCCACCAATTGTGCAAGTTCTCCCACTTAAAAAGATGAGAGAGGCCTGTAATTTTCATCATAGTTACACATCAACTATGACAGACAAATTTAGAAAAAAAATCCTGAAAATCACATTGTAGGATTTTTTATGAATTTATTTGCAAATTATGGTGGAAAATAAGTATTTGGTCACCTACAAACAAGCAAGATTTCTGGCTCTCACAGACCTGTAACTTCTTCTTTAAGAGGCTCCTCTGTCCTCCACTCGTTACCTGTATTATTTGAACTTGTTATCAGTATATAAGACACCTCTCCACAACCTCAAACAGTCACACTACAAACTCCACTATGGCCAAGACCAAAGAGCTGTCAAAGGACACCAGAAACAAAATTGTAGACCTGCACCAGGCTGGGAAGACTGAATCTGCAATAGGTAAGCAGATTGGTTTGAAGAAATCAACTGTGGGAGCAATTATTAGGAAATGGAAGACATACAAGACCACTGATAATCTCCCTCGATCTGGGGCTCCACGCAAGATCTCACCCCGTGGGGTCAAAATGATCACAAGAACGGTGAGCAAAAATCCCAGAACCACACGGGGGGGACCTAGTGAATGACCTGCAGAGAGCTGGGACCAAAGTAACAAAGCCTACCATCAGTAACACACTACGCCGCCAGGGACTCAAATCCTGCAGTGCCAGACGTGTCCCCCTGCTTAAGCCAGTACATGTCCAGGCCCGTCTGAAGTTTGCTAGAGTGCATTTGGATGATCCAGAAGAGGATTGGGAGAATGTCATATGGTCAGATGAAACCAAAATAGAACTTTTTGGTAAAAACTCAACTCGTCGTGTTTGGAGGACAAAGAATGCTGAGTTGCATGCAAAGAACACCAAACATACTGTGAAGCATGGGGGTGGAAACATCATGCTTTGGGGCTGTTTTTCTGCAAAGGGACCAGGATGACTGATCCGTGTAAAGGAAAGAATGAATGGGGCCATGTATCGTGAGATTTTGAGTGAAAACCTCCTTCCATCAGCAAGGGCATTGAAGATGAAACGTGGCTGGGAGTCTTTCAGCATGACAATGATCCCAAACACACCGCCCGGGCAACGAATGAGTGGCTTCGTAAGAAGCATTTCAAGGTCCTGGAGTGGCCTAGCCAGTCTCCAGATCTCAACCCCATAGAACATCTTTGGAGGGAGTTGAAAGTCCGTGTTGTCCATCGACAGCACCAAAACATCACTGCTCTAGAGGAGATATGCATGGAGGAATGGGCCAAAATACCAGCAACAGTGTGTGAAAACCTTGTGAAGACTTACAGAAAACGTTTGACCTGTGTCATTGCCAACAAAGGGTATATAACAAAGTATTGAGAAACTTTTGTTATTGACCAAATACTTATTTTCCACCATAATTTGCAAATAAAGTCATAAAAAATCCTACAATGTGATTTTCTGGATTTTTTTTCCTCATTTTGTCTGTCACAGTTGACGTGTACCTATGATGAAAATTACAGGCCTCTCTCATCTTTTTAAGTGGGAGAACTTGCACAATGGGTGGCTGACTAAATACTTTTTTTTTCTGTGTCCACACACTCTTGGCAACAGCGGGCACACACACTGAGTGCTGTAAATAGGTGGTGTGTGTTGTGGGTCTCTGCTGTGTTGGGGACAATTTTAGAGCTCACGCAGGAAACCAGGCCACTCTGACAGCTATGCACCCTGCCAGCCAGTACTGAACACAACACACCAGCTCCAGAACCTTCTGTCTCACACACACCGATACACACACACTACACAACAGATACACACACACGTTATTATACATTTTCCCTTGTACCACACCACCGCTACTCCACAACATCATTCTACCATTTCATTTCTCTGATATTCAATCGAACATTTTCCTTGTTGTCTGCTAATTCTGTAGCGCTGCTCTACTGTAATCCTGAGCTGTGCAGAATCCTTCCCTGGAAGGACCTTGAACTAGAGGGCCCCCTGCTGAGCCACTCTGGGGTCCCTGTCCCCCGCCTGTCCCCCTAGCTGCCTTTAGTACTGTACATGGCTCCCTGCTCCTGCCTCCCTGCCTTGGGATTTATTTAACATTTACAGCCAATCTAACAGACTCTACCCTCACGGTACCACAGTGAATTTGTCTGCACCTCAAGGTTTGCCATTTATCTGATGATCAGCAAAATATTCATGTAACTTTGTATTTGCTTGTAATGGTTAAAAACCAATGATCTTTTAGCTGCTAGAAAGCTGTTTTAGTTTGGTACTGCATGGTCACAGAATTTACCCGTTTTTTAATATTGGTGAATATTGTTATCCTGTATTACATTGTTCCATCCCTCTAATACTGTGGCCAGTCAAACTCATGTGGCAGGACAGGCATTGTACTGCAGCAGAGAATAATTCCCGAGGTGAAATTCCTTCAGAACACAGTGACACACTGATCTCAGCTCAGTTGGATTGGGGCCTAAATGAAGCAAGTCAAAAGAGTCACTTCCTAAAGGACACCACAATGGCTGCTCGTCTACACTAGCGTCACGGTAGCGCTAGCACACAGCTCTTCAAAGGGAGAAGAAGTGGAGTTCCAGTCGCCAGCCTCTCATATTTGGGTGGGAGATAAATTCTCCTCGCCGCTCCTGCCTCTCTCTGTAATTATGTGCATGGTGATGTGCTTTTTACAGGCTGCTAACAGTGGGAAATTATCTGGTAGGAACGGAGCCCAATTAATTGTGGCACTTTGCAGGCGTACTTGTGCGAAAACATTGTAATGACACTTACCGGGAAATTGGCTCCCGTTGAATATATTGAATAAATAAAGTCTCGAGGTTAAACAACCTTCACGACGTCACAGAATAAAACGGCTTGAGTGTATCTCTGTCTATCATTCTCTCTCCTTCTCTTGTTCTCTTACAGTCTCTCTCTGCATATGGAGAAAACACAAATCATTTCCATTTTCCCTACAAGACTGCAGTGTGTGTGTGTGTGTGTGTGTGTGTGTGTGTGTGTGTGTGTGTGTGTGTGTGTGTGTGTGTGTGTGTGTTGCATGTGAGTGTGTGTTAGACACAAAGCCGGAGATATACAGTATCTATATATATTTTCTAAAAAATAATATTTATATATGAATTGGGTATCAGTGGAATGCTTTAGGGTAACTGAGAATGATAGCAGAGGTCTATAAAAGGAAACAGGACCTGTTTGGGGGTCAATGACAAGCTATGTCACGCCACAGTGAGTACCTATTGTGGGCCTGTAACCCAACGATGCGTCAGCACTTTGAGAGAAAAGCACCTTTTGTCTCTGGCCTCACTGGGGACATTGTGGGGGATCTGCCCAAGCTCACAGCTTTGCCCACACTCCACACTCATCCCATTCAGAAATATTTGGATTTATCCCAAGTATGTGTGACATGATATTTAATCAACACGTCATGTGATGTAATTTTTCTCAATTACTTTTGAGATATTATTAATGAATACTAAGTGGTCTCAGTTGAAATCTCAAGTAAGTTTGTTTGCAGTATTTGTAGTTGTAATCTTGTAACCGTGACCATGAGACTCAAGTGATGATGTGATGCGGGTTATGGAAACATTGACCTTTGGCATTGGCCTTCTCCCACAATTACTGTACTGCCCCTTAGGTCCTTGTAGTAGTCACTGATAATATATGTGTGTGTGTGTGTGTTCTTGTGTGTGTGTGTGTGTGTGCGTGCATATGCGTATGTGCGCGTGTACCTGCTTACTGCTCTTACATCAGCATGTTTATTAGGTGTTCATTTGGGGTATTTTGATGTGCTCGACAACAGACGACAGATAACTGGACAGTGTGTGTACCAGTGTGTGTAAGATAAGGGCCCACCATAGGCCCATTCCACCGGGCGGTATCAGCATGGCACATACAGTAAATGGCAGAGGAGTGGCGCGGCTGTCAGCCGGAACGTGTGCTTGGCAGGCGGCGGCTACGCTATTAACGAGCGCTAACAGTTTTATTATTAGAAAATAAACGGTGCGCTGCAAAACTCTGAATGTTATTAGCACTCCGCCATCTGGGTCTGACAGCTGTGTTCAGCCACCACTACACCATGGCTGTGGTGCTGCTGACGGTGTAGTCACAAATCTCAATCTGAAATCCTTCTTTCTATCTATGGCACTTCCTCTCTTAGATGCAGTCTCTTTCTCTCTTTATATTTCTCTCTCTCTCTCTCTCTCTCTCTCTCTCTCTCTCTCTCTCTCTCTCTCTCTCGCTCTCTCTCTCTCGTGCGCTCTCTCTCGCTCTCTCTCTCTCTCTCTCATCACTCTCTTTCTCTCTTTCTCTCTTGCTCTCACTCTCTCTCTCGCTCGCTCTCTCTCTCTCTTTCTCTCTCTCTCACATTCACTTATTGTATTTATCCTGTTTCATACATGTACACGTTTTATTATACGCATATATTATATTAATATACAATACCAGTCAAAAGTTTGGACACACCTAATCATTCCTGGGTCTTTCTTTATTTTTACTATTTTCTACATTTTAGAATAATAGTGAAGACTTCATAACTATGAAATAACACATATGGAATCATGTAGTAACCAAAAAGTTGTTAAACAAATCAAAATATATATATTGTATATTCTCCAAAGTAGCCACCCTTTGCCTTGATAACAGCTTTGCACACTCTTGGCATTCTCTCAACCAGATTCACCTGGAATGCTTTTTTCAACAGTCTTGAAGGAGTTCCCACATATGCTGACCACTTGTTGGCTGCTTTTCCTTCACTCTGTGGTCCAACTTATCCCAAACCATCTCAATTGGCTTGAGGTCGGGTGGTTGTGTAGGCCAGGTCATCTGATGCAGCACTCCATCACTTTCCATCACTCTCCTTCACTCTCCTTCCAAACTTTTGACTGGTACTGTATATATATAAAAATAAGAATACTACTACTACCACTACTACTACTACTACTACTACTACTACTACTACTACTACTACTACTACTAATAATAATAATAATAATAATAATAATAATAATAATAATAATAATAATAATTATTATTATAATTAGTATATTATAATATTATTTATATTACACACACCAAGACACACATTTAACAGGAGGCCTTAGATTAGTTTAGTAGGATCACAGAGGGATATTGATATGGTGCAGGGATTTCACTGCTTGTGAAAATAATTCTAACCCAAACTACAGGCTCTCTTTAAAAGGCCCATCATTCTTTGTTTTTTACAGTCAGGCTGTGAAAATAGAGCGCTGTGATGTTTTGTCTGTAAAGCCCTACTCAGAGCTCTAATTCTGCCATTAGAAAAAAGCAAAACTGCAGAAGCAAAACCACAATACATGATCAGGGCTGTTCCCACTGGAAGCCCCATCTGCTGTGTGTTAAGGTTACCAGTGTACCGCTCTCAATAAAACACATTTACACAGACAACAAACACAGCCAAACATGACAAACACAACCAAACACAGCCAAACACAACCAAACACAGACAACAAACACGACCAAACACAGCCAAACACAGCCAAACACAACCAAACACAGCCAAACATGACATCTTCAAGATGTGAAAAAACTGTATTTCTCTTAAACTATTTTAATCAAGCAGTAATAAGCAAGATGACATTTCTTGATATGATGAAGGAGTTCGACAGTAATGACAGGTTATGATGACAGGTCATGACCCAAATGGGTGACTGTGTCCGACGTCCGTTCGTGCAGCCTGGAAAGCCCCCTTATAGGTTACAGTCTCAGGCTCCATAGAAGAGCTGCTTGCAGGATGTTGGGGCAAACCCCTGGTGCCCTATAGTGCCCGTTGTACCCAACTGATGGTTTCAGGAAGTAAAGGTGGTAGGCATACTATCAAACGTCCCGTTACAGGTTACACCCACAGTGGCATCACTAGTGGCCTCATCACTGTCACTTTCCGTTTTTTCACTGACAGTGTTAGTGTGTGAGACACATATATAGTATGAATTTACATTGCTTCTTTTGTCGCTCCATTGCATTCTGTGTACAGTAAGTATATTCATATGTGTGTAGGCGTGCATGTGTATGCACATGTGTGCCTTTGTGTGTGTGCGTGTAATGTGCATGCAACCCTGTGTGTGTGTGTGTGTGTGTGTGTTATCCCTCCCGTGTGTGTCCCCTATCCTCGTATCCCACAGCATCTCAAGGCTTTATTTAATCAGATAACCTGCTACCACTGGCCTGCAGTAAACCCCATGATTCTCCAGGCTCCTCATGTTGCCCCCCGGTCCTCCAGAGAAACCCCAGCTAACGGAGACGCCTCCAGACACACACACTCTTACTGCAGACGCTGCACAATACACGCCCCCGCCATGTCTTCCTCTCGCTCTCTTCCTCTCCTCCAGGAGACGAAAACACGTTTTATCTTTCTCCGCTAACTCGGCTCCAACTCCTTGTACAGGTATCGTTCTCTGCTTAATCTACATGCATAGCTACTTACTTTTCTCTTATTTAGGAACGTCATGTCCACGTAGCGTGAAGGACTCTGGGATGCCATAGGAATCCATTTCACATACAAATGCACAGGAGTAGAGAACAGTGAATGGAGAGAATAGGACATGAGGGAAACCGTGTATTTTCAATTTCAAGGCGGCTTTTTCCTATTCTGCTGTTGTTATTGTCTGTCTTATTCTATGTGTTTGATAGTTTCGTCTCTGTCTGGTAGTTTTGGAGTAATGCTGTAATGGTGAATCCAAAGTGGATCCAAAGTGGATCTGTAACAGATAGAAAGTTTTTTTTTTTTACTTAGCCTTTTGGTCCAAGTGTTACCTGAACTAAAAATAATTAGTTGGCCCAAACTTGGCTCCAACTTGATAGACATGGTGGCGTAGCAGAAAGATCGGAATGCCATGAACAAAGAGGTTATGAGTTCAAATCCCAGGTGAGGACATGTTGAATAATAATTACTGTATACATGCACAATGTAATTGTGTGTCAAATATGTAAGTTGAAAACATTGTATGTTAAAAGCACTGTGTGTGTAACCAGTTCCACAGCCTTTTTTTAGGTAAGATACCCAAATAATAATTTCTAGTTGAATGAACATATGAGACTTGTTGAGCAAACACATCATTTTAAGGGACAGATCGAAATGTACTCGGGGGGAGGGCTGTCATAAAGAATAAAAAATAACCTCCCTCCCCAACATTAAACATATTTTCTCATGACCCTCCTCCTGTACTGTAAAATAAATTGAACACCCTCCCACCCACGTAAAATTAACTCAAAATAATGTTTACCACCAACGATAACAATAACTGGAGTGACCCTGTGTTTATAAATGTGGAAATCGACTTGTCCACTTCAGCATGCTTTTGTGGCACAGTCTATGCCACGCAGGGCTATGGGCCAGAAGGTTGAGGGTTTGCCGACCACCACAGACGAGCTCACTCTCCCTGCCTGTTTCTTATACTACATCAGAGCTGGCTGCAGACAATGATCAGATGTTCTACATTTTGATGCCATATTTATAATTATATAAAATATACAGTTGAAGTCGGAAGTTTACATACACTTAGGTTGGAGTCATTAAAACTTGTTTTTCAACCACTCCACAAATTTCTTGTTAACAAGCTATAGTTTTGGCAAGTCGGTTAGGACATCTACTTTGTGCATGACACAAGTAATTTTTCCAACAATTGTTTACAGACAGTTTATTTCACTTATAATTCACTGTATCACAATTCCAGTGGGTCAGAAGTTAACATACACTAAGTTGACTGTGCCTTTAAACAGCTTGGAAAATTCCAGAAAATTATATCATGGCTTTAGAAGCTTCTGATAGGCTAATTGACATAATTTGAGTCAATTGGAGGTGTACCTGTGGATGTATTTCAAGGCCTACCTTCAAACTCAGTGCCTCTTTGCTTGACATCATGGGAAAATCAAAAGAAATCAGACCTCCACAAGTCTGGTTCATCCTTGGGACGCGTTCTGTCTCCTAGAGATGAACGTACTTTGGTGTGAAAAGTGCAAATCAATCCCAGAACAACAGCAAAGGACCTTGTGAAGATGCTGGAGGAAACCGGTACAAAAGTATCTATATCCACAGTAAAACAAGTCCTATATCGACATAACCTGAAAGGCCGCTCAGCAATGAAGAAGCCACTGCTCCAAAACTGGCCAATAAAAATAAAAGATTAAGATGGGCAGTCTGAGATATGGCTTTTTCTTTGCAACTCTGCCTAGAAGGTCAGCACCCGGAGTCGCCTCTTCACTGTTGACGTTGAGACTGGTGTTTTGCGGGTACTATTTTATGAAGCTGCCAGTTGAGGACCTGTGAGGCATCTGTTTCTCAAAGTAGACACTCTAGTGTATAAGATGGAGCTAAGTTTGGGTCAACTCATTTGTTTTACTTCAGGTAACACTTGGACTTAGTGCTCCTCTAAGAGATTTATGAGATCACAATGCTGCTAGGCTGACAAAGAGCTCCAGGCTCTCCCAGGTCCCCCCCAGAACTCCAGGCTCTACCAGGCGCTCCAGGCTCTCCCAGGCCCTCCCAGGCCCAGTTTGGAGCACAGGCCAGGGGGAGCCCAGCCCAGCCCCTCCACAGCTCCACGTACCTGGCATGGTGCTGGAGAACAAGGCCACGGGCCAGAGGTTATGGAGATCAAAAGTGTGTGGGCTGGGGATGGAGAAGATGGTGTGTGTGTGCATGTGCAACTGTGCGTGTGTTTGGGTGTGTGTGTGTGTGTGTGAATGTGCAACTGTGCGTGTGTGTGGGTGTGTGTGTGTGCACATGCATGTGTGTGTGTGTACTGTACATGCATGATTGTGTGTGTGTGTGTGTGTGTGTGTGTGTGTGCGTAAATGTGTGTGTATGTATAAAGTGGGACTCCAGGAGGCATTGTAAAGATGCAGGCAGGGAGGCAGCCCATGAAGGGGATAATTCACAGGTTTGTCTCAGAGAAAAGACATACCAAATGAGTCACTCTGGCAGCAGATAAAGACAATGCAGTACCTAAGAGAATAACACAAGATGGTATTTTCCCCAACACAACATGATAGACTGCAGACAGAAAGGCTTTTATGAATTATTCTATCAAAACACCAACAAGCCCACCGACCACATTCAATTGAAACACCAAAGTCACAGTGTGGTTATAAAGACACCTCTGTGTATTATCAATCTCTATCTAATGGGGTGGTGGTATGAGTGGGGAGAGAGAGACAAAACATAGTGTGTGTGTGTGTGTGTGTGTGTTTGTGTGTGCAAGTACGTGCAAGCGTTAATGTGCAAATATGTGTGTGTGTGTACTGTGTGAACTGTAACCCTCTCTGCATATTTGTGTGTGTGTGGTTAATTTGCTCACCTTCACTCAGACCACATATCAAAGTGATGGCTGGTGAATACCACATAAGAGAGGGAGATATAAAGCAGATAATTGTTGAGATCAAATAGTTCTTCACCAGGCTAGGCAGTAGACACGTTAGGCAGTATACAGGCTAGGCAGTAGACAGGCTAGACAGTGGACAGGCTAGGCAGTAGACAGGCTAGACAGTAGACAGGCTAGACAGCAGACAGGCTAGACAGTAGACAGGCTAGACAGTAGACAGGCTAGGCAGTAGACAGGCTAGGCAATAGACAGGCTAGGCAGTAGACAGGATAGACAGTAGACAGGCTAGGCAGTAGACAGGCTAGGCAGTAGACAGGCTAGGCAGTAGACAGGCTAGGCAGTAGACAGGCTAGGCAATAGACAGGCTAGACAATAGACAGGCTAGGCAATAGACAGCTAGGCAGTAGACAGGATATGCAGTAGACAGGCTAGGCAATAGAGAGGCAGTAGGCAGTAGACAGGCTAGGCAGTAGACAGGATAGGCAGTAGACAGGCTAGGCAATAGACAGGCTAGGCAATAGACATGCTAGACAATAGACAGGTTGGGCAGTAGGCAGTAGAAAGGCTAGACAGTAGACAGGTTAGGCAAAAGACAGTCTAGGCAATAGACAGGCTAGGCAGTAGACAGGCTAGGCAGTAGACAGGCTAGATAGTAAACAGGTTAGGCAATAGCCTCCCTAGGCAGTAGACAGGCTAGGCAGTAGACAGGCTAGGCAGTAGACAGGCTAGGCAATAGACAGGCTAGGCAATAGACAGGCTGGGCAGTAGACAGGCTATGCAATAGACAGGCTAGGCAATAGACAGGCTAGGAAGTAGACAGGCTAGGCAGTAGACAGGCTAGGCAATAGACAGGCTAGGCAGTAGATAGGCTAGGCAATAGACAGGCTAGGCAATAGACAGGCTAAACAGTAGACAGGATAGGCAGTAGATAGGCTACACAATAGACAGGCTAGGCAATAGACAGACAAAAGGCAGTAGACAGGCTAGGCAGTAGACAGGCTACGCAGTAGACATGCTATGAAATATACAGGCTATGCAATAGACAGGCTAGGCAGTAGGCAGTAGATAGGCTAGGCAGTAGATAGGCTAGGCAATAGACAGGCTAGGCAGTAGACAGGCTAGGCAATACACAGGGTAGGCAGTCGGCAGTAGACAGGCTAGGCAATAGACAGGCTAGGCAATAGACAGGCTGAACAGTAGACAGGATAGGCAGTAGATAGGCTACACAATAGACAGGCTAAGCAATAGACAGGCAAAAGGCAGTAGACAGGCTAGGCAGTAGACAGGCTAGGCAGTAGGCAGTAGACAGGCTAGGCAATACACAGGCTATGCAGTAGGCAGTAGACAGGCTAGACATTAGACAGGCTAGGCAGAAGACAGGCTAGGCAGTAAACAGGCTAGGCAATAGACAGGCTAGGCAATAGACAGGCTAGGCAGTAGACAGGCTATGCAATAGACAGGCTAGGCAATATACAGGCTAGGAAGTAGACAGGCTAGGCAGTAGACAGGCTAGGCAATAGACAGGCTAGGCAGTAGACAGGCTAGGCAATAGACAGGCTAGGCAGTAGACCGGCTAGGCAATAGACAGGCTAGGCAATAGACAGGCTAAACAGTAGACAGGAAAGGCAGTAGATAGGCTACACAATAGACAGGCTAGGCAATAGACAGGCAAAAGGCAGTAGACAGTCTAGGCAGTAGACAGGCTAGGCAGTAGACAGGCTAGGCAATATACAGGCTATGCAATAGACATGCTACGCAGTAGGCAGTAGATAGGCTAGGCAGTAGATAGGCTAGGCAATAGACAGGCTAGGCAGTAGACCGGATAGGCAGTAGACAGGCTAGGCAACAGACAGGCTAGGCAGTAGACAGGATAGGCAGTAGACAGACTAGAGAATAGACAGGCTAGACAATAGACAGGCTACGCAGTAGGCAGTAGACAGGCTAGGCAGTAGACAGGCTAGGCAGTAGACAGGCTAGGCAATAGACAGGCTAGGCAGTAGACCGGCTAGGCAATAGACAGGCTAGGCAATAGACAGGCTAGACAGTAGACAGGCTAGGCAATAGACAGGCTACACAATAGACAGGCTAGGCAATAGACAGGCAAAAGGCAATAGACAGGCTAGGCAGTAGACAGGCTAGGCAGTAGACAGGCTATGCAATATACAGGCTATGCAATAGACATGCTACGCAGTAGGCAGTAGATAGGCTAGGCAGTTGATAGGCTAGGAAATAGACAGGCTAGGCAATAGACAGGCTAGGCAATAGACAGGCTGGGCAGTAGACAGGCTATGCAATAGACAGGCTAGGCAATAGACAGGCTAGGAAGTAGACAGGCTAGGCAGTAGACAGGCTAGGCAATAGACAGGCTAGGCAGTAGATAGGCTAGGCAATAGACAGGCTAGGCAATAGACAGGCTAAACAGTAGACAGGATAGGCAGTAGATAGGCTACACAATAGACAGGCTAGGCAATAGACAGACAAAAGGCAGTAGACAGGCTAGGCAGTAGACAGGCTACGCAGTAGACATGCTATGAAATATACAGGCTATGCAATAGACAGGCTAGGCAGTAGGCAGTAGATAGGCTAGGCAGTAGATAGGCTAGGCAATAGACAGGCTAGGCAGTAGACAGGCTAGGCAATACACAGGCTAGGCAGTAGGCAGTAGACAGGCTAGGCAGTAGACAGGCTAGGCAATATACAGGCTAGGCAGTAGACAGGATAGGCAGTAGATAGGCTACACAATAGACAGGCTAGGCAATAGACAGGCAAAGGCAGTAGACAGGCTAGGGCAGTAGACAGGCTAGGCAGTAGGCAGTAGACAGGCTAGGCAATACACAGGCTATGAGGCAGTAGACAGGCTAGACATTAGACAGGCTAGGCAGAAGACAGGCTAGGCAGTAGACAGGCTAGGCAATAGACAGGCTAGGCAATAGACAGGCTAGGCAGTAGACAGGCTAGGCAATAGACAGGCTAGGCAATAGACAGGCTAGGAAGTAGACAGGCTAGGCAGTAGACAGGCTAGGCAATAGACAGGCTAGGCAGTAGACAGGCTAGGCAATAGACAGGCTAGGCAGTAGACCAGGCTAGGCAATAGACAGGCTAGGCAATAGACAGGCTAAACAGTAGACAGGAAAGGCAGTAGATAGGCTACACAATAGACAGGCTAGGCAATAGACAGGCAAAAGGCAGTAGACAGTCTAGGCAGTAGACAGGCTAGGCAGTAGACAGGCTATGCAATATACAGGCTATGCAATAGACATGTTACGCAGTAGGCAGTAGATAGGCTAGGCAGTAGATAGGCTAGGCAATAGACAGGCTAGGCAGTAGACCGGCTAGGCAATAGACAGGCTAGGCAATAGACAGGCTAAACAGTAGACAGGAAAGGCAGTAGATAGGCTACACAATAGACAGGCTAGGCAATAGACAGGCAAATGGCAGTAGACAGGCTAGGCAGTAGACAGGCTAGGCAATAGACAGGCTAGGCAGTAGACCGGCTAGGCAATAGACAGGCTAGGCAATAGACAGGCTAAACAGTAGACAGGAAAGGCAGTAATTAGGCTACACAATAGACAGGCTAGGCAATAGACAGGCAAAAGGCAATAGACAGGCTAGGCAGTAGACAGGCTAGGCAGTAGACAGGCTATGCAATATACAGGCTATGCAATAGACATGCTACGCAGTAGGCAGTAGATAGGCTAGGCAGTAGATAGGCTAGGAAATAGACAGGCTAGGCAGTAGACCGGCTAGGCAATACACAGGGTAGGCAGTCGGCAGTAGACAGGCTAGGCAATAGACAGACTAGGCAGTAGACAGGGTAGGCAGTAGGCAGTAGACAGGCTAGGCAGTAGACAGGCTAGGCAGTAGGCAGTAGACAGGCTAGGCAGTAGACAGGCTAGGCAATATACAGGCTAGGCAGTAGACAGACTAGGCAATAGACAGGCTAGGCAGTAGACAGGCTAGTCAGTAGACAGGTTAGGCAATACACAGGGTAGACAGTAGACAGGCTAGGCAGTAGACAGGCTAGGCAATATACAGGCTAGGCAATAGACATGCTAGGCAATAGACAGGCTAGGCAATAGACAGGCAGTAGATAGTAGACCGGCTAGACAGTAGACAGGCTAGGCTGTAGACAGGATAGGCAATATACAGGCTAGGCAGTAGACAGGCTAGGCAGTACACAGGCTAGGCAATAGACAGGCTAGGCAGTAGACAGGCTAGGCAGTAGACAGGCAATAGACATGCTAGGCAATAGACAGGCTAGACAGTAGGCAGTAGACAGGCTAGACAGGCTAGGCAGTAGACAAGCTAGGCAGTAAACAGGCTAGGCAGTAGACAGGCTAGGCAATAGACAGGCTAGGCAGTAGGCAGTAGATAGGCTAGGCAGTAGATAGGCTAGGCAATAGACAGGCTAGGCAGTAGACAGGCTATGCAATAGACAGGGTAGGCAGTTGGCAGTAGACATGCTAGGCAATAGACAGGCTAGGCAATAAACAGGCTAAACAGTAGACAGGATAGGCAGTAGATAGTCTACACAATAGACAGGCTAGGCAATAGACAGGCAAAAGGCAGTAGACAGGCTAGGCAGTAGACAGGCTAGGCAGTAGGCAGTAGACAGGCTAGGAAGTAGACAGGCTAGGCAATACACAGGCTAGGCAGTAGGCAGTAGACAGGCTAGACAATAGACAGGCTAGGCAGTAGACAGGCTAGGCAGTAGACAGGCTAGGCAGTAGACATGCTAGGCAGTAGGCAGTAGACAGGCTAGGCAGTAGACAGGCTAGGCAATATACAGGCTAGGCAGTAGACAGGCTAGGCAGTAGACAGGCTAGGCAACACACAGGGTAGACAGTAGACAGGCTAGGCAGTAGACAGGCTAGGCAATACACAGGGTAGGCAGTAGACAGGCTAGTCAGTAGACAGGCTAGGCAATACACAGGGTAGACAGTAGACAGGCTAGGCAGTAGACAGGCTAGGCAATATACAGGCTAGGCAATAGACATGCTAGGCAATAGACAGGCTAGGCAATAGACAGGCAGTAGATAGTAGACCGGCTAGACAGTAGAAAGGCTAGGCTGTAGACAGGATAGGAAATATACAGGCTAGGCAGTAGACAGGCTAGGCAGTACACAGGCTAGGCAATAGACAGGCTTGGCAGTAGACAGGCTAGGCAGTTGACAGGCAATAGGCATGCTAGGCAATAGACAGGCTAGGCAGTAGGCAGTAGACAGGCTAGACAGGCTAGGCAGTAGACAAGCTATGCAGTAGACAGGCTAGGCAGTAGACAGGCTAGGCAATAGACAGGCTGGGCAGTACATAGGCTAGGTAATAGATTGCCTAGGTAATAGACAGGCTGGACAGTAGACAGGCTAGGTAATATATAGGCTAGGTAATAGACAGGCAAAAGGCAGTAGACAGGCTAGACAGTAGACAGGCTATGCAATATACCGGCTATGCAATAGACAGGCTACGCAGTAGGCAGTAGATAGGCTAGGCAGTAGATAGGCTAGAGAATAGACAGGCTAGGCAGTAGACAGGCTAGGCAATACACAGGTTAGGCAGTCGGCAGTAGACAGGCTAGGCAATAGACAGGCTAGGCAATAAACAGGCTAAACAGTAGACAGGATAGACAGTAGATAGGCTACACAATAGACAGGCTAGGCAATAGACAGGCAAAAGGCAGTAGACAGGCTAGGCAGTAGACAGGCTAGGCAGTAGGCAGTTGACAGGCTAGGCAGTAGACAGGCTAGGCAATACACAGGCTAGGCAGTAGGCAGTAGACAGGCTAGACAATAGACAGGCTAGGCAGTAGACAGGATAGGCAGTAGACAGGCTAGGCAATATACAGGCTAGGCAATACACAGGCTAGGCAGTAGACAGGCTATGCAATAGACAGGCTAGGCAATATACAGGCTAGGAAGTAGACAGGCTAGGCAGTAGACAGGCTAGGCAATATACAGGCTAGGCAGTAGACAGGGTAGGCAATAGACAGGCTAGGCAGTAGATAGGCTAGGAAGTAGACAGGCTAGGCAGTAGACAGGCTAGGCAATAGACAGGCTAGGCAGTAAGGCTAGGCAATAGACAGGCTAGGCAGTAGATAGGCTAGGTCAATAGACAGGCTAGACAGTAGACAGGATAGGCAATAGATAGGCTACACAATAGACAGGCTAGGTAATAGACAGACAAAGGCAGTAGACAGGCTAGGCAGTAGACAGGCTAGGCAGTAGATAGGCTACACAATGTACAGGCTATGCAATAGACAGGCTACACAGTAGGCAGTATATAGGCTAGGCAGTTGATAGGCTAGGAAATAGACATGCTAGGCAGTAGACAGGCTAGGCAATACACAGGGTAGGCAGTCGGCAATAGACAGGCTAGGCAATAGACAGGCTAGGTTATAGACAGGCTATGCAATAGACACGCTACGCAGTAGGCAGTAGATAGGCTAGGCAGTAGACAGGCTAGGCAATAGACAGACTAGGCAGTAGACAGGGTAGGCAGTAGACAGGCTTGGCAGTAGGCAGTAGACAGGCTAGGCAGTAGACAGGCAGTAGGCAGTAGACAGGCTAGGCAGTAGACAGGCTAGGCCATATACAGGCTAGGCAGTAGACAGGCTAGGCAGTAGACAGGCTAGACAGTAGACAGGCTAGGCAGTAGACAGGCTAGGCAATATACAGGCTAGGCAGTAGACAGGGTAGGCAATAGACAGGCTAGGCAGTAGATAGGCTAGGAAGTAGACAGGCTAGGCAGTAGACAGGCTAGGCAATAGACAGGCTAGGCAGTAAGGCTAGGCAATAGACAGGCTAGGCAGTAGACAGGCTAGGCAATAGACAGGCTAAACAGTAGACAGGATAGGCAGTAGATAGGCTACACAATAGACAGGCTAGGTAATAGACAGACAAAAGGCAGTAGACAGGCTAGGCAGTAGACAGGCTAGGCAGTAGATAGGCTACACAATGTACAGGCTATGCAATAGACAGGCTACACAGTAGGCAGTATATAGGCTAGGCAGTTGATAGGCTAGGAAATAGACAGGCTAGGCAGTAGACAGGCTAGGCAATACACAGGGTAGGCAGTCGGCAATAGACAGGCTAGGCAATAGACAGGCTAGGTTATAGACAGGCTATGCAATAGACACGCTACGCAGTAGGCAGTAGATAGGCTAGGCAGTAGACAGGCTAGGCAATAGACAGACTAGGCAGTAGACAGGGTAGGCAGTAGACAGGCTTGGCAGTAGGCAGTAGACAGGCTAGGCAGTAGACAGGCAGTAGGCAGTAGACAGGCTAGGCAGTAGACAGGCTAGGCCATATACAGGCTAGGCAGTAGACAGGCTAGGCAGTAGACAGGCTAGACAGTAGACAGGCTAGGCAGTAGAGAGGCTAGTGATTAGACAGGGTAGGCAGTAGACATGCTAGGCAATACACAGGGTAGACAGTAGACAGGCTAGGCAGTAGACAGACTAGGCAATAGACAGGCTAGGCAGTAGACAGGCTAGGCAGTAGACAGGCTAGGCAATACACAGGGTAGACAGTAGACAGGCTAGGCAGTAGACAGGCTAGGCAATAGACAGGCTAGGCAATAAACAGGCAGTAGATAGTAGACCGGCTAGGCTGTAGACAGGCTAGGCAGTAGACAGGCTAGGCAGTAGGCAGTAGACATGCTAGACAGTAGACAGGCTAGGCTGTAGACAGGATAGGCAATAGACAGGCTAGGCAGTAGACAGGCTAGGCAGTACACAGGCTAGGCAATAGACAGGCTAGGCAGTAGACAGGCTAGGCAGTAGACAGGCTAGGCAATAGACATGCTAGGCAGTAGACAGGCTAGGTAATAGACATGCTAGGCAATAGACAGGCTAGGCAGTAGGCAGTAGACAGGCTAGACAGGCTAGGCAGTAGACAAGCCAGACAGTAGACAGGCTAGGCAATAGACAGGCTAGGTAATAGATTGGCTAGGTAATAGACAGGCTGGACAGTAGACAGGCTAGGTAATATATAGGCTAGGTAATAGACAGGCTAGGCAATAGACAGGCTAGGCAGTAGACAGGCTAGGTAATAGATAGGCTAGGTAATAGACAGGCTGGACAGTAGACAGGCTAGGTAATATATAGGCTAGGTAATAGACAGGCTAGGCAATAGACAGGCTAGGCAATAGACAGGCTAGGCAGTAGACAGGCTAGGTAATATATAGGCTAGGTAATAGACAGGCTAGGCAATAGACAGGCTAGGCAGTAGGCAGGCTAGGCAGTAGACAGGCTAGGTAATAGATAGGCTAGGTAATAGACAGGCTGGACAGTAGACAGGCTAGGTAATATATAGGCTAGGTAATAGACAGGCTAGGCAATAGACATGCTAGGCAGTAGGCAGTAGACAGGCTAGTCAAGGGGCCAGGGGCCTCCTGTACTGAAATGACAACTCTATTTCACTCAACCACAGCCGTGAATTATTGGCACAGATGAGGTAATTTGTTTTTGATTCATGTAATGTTATTAAAAAGTAGAGTTCAGTTGAGGCTAAACAGCCAATTAATATTTTTTAAATATATATAATCTATTGTATTGATGCTCCTAATACAAGGTTATCGACCTTTCACCTTTTGATAGTTATTTTGAATTTGTGTATTTGAGTCTGTGATATTCTGCTGTTTGCCTTTATAGTGGATTAAACATCTTTTGTGTGCCATGTGTGAGCTCCATATTGTCTTAGCGATGTTTTAAAGTTCTGTGCACGCCAGGAGTGTGCCAACACTAGCACTGATTTAATGTGGAGTTGTTGTAAATCAACTGACCTCAGATCAGAGCTTAGTCTTTAAAAGCAGTCCAAATGGACCAGATTGAGAAACACATGGATGAGGAATGGCATGAGAGGTCTGTGTCACTGTCTTGGCGGAGGGCCAGGGAGTACTGTGAACTGTGTAGTGTAACTCTCTGACAGGGCTGAACGCTGTCGGTCTGACAGGCTGTACCTTCCTCTATATCTGACTCTGTCCCCCCCCCCTCCCCTCCCCTCCCCTCCACTCCCGGGTAGGTCTTCCCACACAATAACCATAGTGAAGTAAATTACTCTGAATTTACAATGCACTATTTAATCACCCTCTCAAATCCTTCTAATCTTTCTGTGTACCAGCCTAACAGAAATGCCAACAGAAGTCAATGTTAGGGGCAGCCAAGCACGTTCAGCCTTTTCTAACCCAGCTTACAAAGGCCTCACACTAATGGTGCAGAAGGAAACTCTCTCAGTTCTCTTTCAGTTCTCTCTTTCCTCTCCCTTTCTTCTCTTTCATGTCTTCCTCATATCTTCCTCCCCTCTCCCCCCCTCTCTCTCTCTGTCCATGGAACATACAGTTGAAGTCGGAAGTTTACATACACCTTAGCCAAATACATTTAAACTCAGTTTTTCACAATTCCTGACATTTAATCCTAGTAAAAATTCCCTCTTTTAGGTCAACTAATATGACCACTTTATTTTAAGAATGTGAATATTTTTATTTTTTGTTTAAAAAAAATGTCACCTTTATTTAACCAGGTAAGCCAGTTGAGAACCAGTTCTCATTTACAACTGCGACCTGGCCAAGATAAAGCAAAGCAGTGCGATAAAAACAACAACACAGAGTTACATATGGGGTAAACAAAACATAAAGTCAAAAATACAACAGAAAATACACTGCTCAAAAAAATTAAGGGAACACTAAAATAACACATCCTAGATCTGAATGAATTAAATACTTTTTTCTTTACATAGTTGAATGTGCTGACAACAAAATCACACAAAAATTATCAATGGAAATCAAATGTATCATCCCATGGAGGTCTGGATTTGGAGTCACACTCAAAATTAAAGTGGAAAACCACACTACAGGCTGATCCAACTTTGATGTAATGTCCTTAAAACAAGTCAAAATGAGGCTCAGTAGTGTGTGTGGCCTCCACGTGCCTGCATGACCTCCCTACAACGCCTGGGCATACTCCTGATGAGGTGGCGGATGGTCTCCTGAGGGATCTCCTCCCAGACCTGGACTAAAGCATCCGCCAACTCCTGG
Source organism: Coregonus clupeaformis (assembly GCF_020615455.1). Taxonomy (NCBI): domain Eukaryota; kingdom Metazoa; phylum Chordata; class Actinopteri; order Salmoniformes; family Salmonidae; genus Coregonus; species Coregonus clupeaformis. Next base: position 16,826 of record NW_025535931.1, on the reverse strand, counting down.
ACAGTCTGTGGTGCAACGTGGCGTTGGTGGATGGAGCGAGACATGATGTCCCAGATGTGCTCAATTTGATTCAGGTCTGGGGAACGGGCGGCCAGTCCATAGCATCAATGCCTTCCTCTTGCAGGAACTGCTGACACACTCCAGCCACATGAGGTCTAGCATTGTCTTGCATTAGGAGGAACCCAGGGCCAACCGCACCAGCATATGGTCTCACAAGGGATCTCGGTACCTAATGGCAGTCAGGCTACCTCTGGCGAGCACATGGAGGGCTGTGCGGCCCCCCAAAGAAATGCCACCCCACACCATGACTGACCCACCGCCAAACCGGTCATGCTGGAGGATGTTGCAGGCAGCAGAACGTTCTCCACGGCATCTCCAGACTCTGTCACGTCTGTCACATGTGCTCAGTGTGAACCTGCTTTCATCTGTGAAGAGCACAGGACGCCAATGGCGAATTTGCCAATCTTGGTGTTCTCTGGCAAATGCCAAACGTCCTGCACGGTGTTGGGCTGGAAGCACAACCCCCACCTGTGGACGCCGGGCCCTCATACCACCCTCATGGAGTCTGTTTCTGACCGTTTGAGCAGACACATGCACATTTGTGGCCTGCTGGAGGTCATTTTGCAGGGCTCTGGCAGTGCTCCGCCTGCTCCTCCTTGCACAAAGGCGGAGGTAGCGGTCCTGCTGCTGGGTTGTTGCCCTCCTACGGCCTCCTCCACGTCTCCTGATGTACTGGCCTGTCTCCTGGTAGCGCCTCCATGCTCTGGACACTACGCTGACAGACACAGCAAACCTTCTTGCCACAGCTCGCATTGATGTGCCATCCTGGATGAGCTGCACTACCTGAGCCACTTGTGTGGGTTGTAGACTCCGTCTCATGCTACCACTAGAGTGAAAGCACCGCCAGCATTCAAAAGTGACCAAAACATTAGCCAGGAAGCATAGGAACTGAGAAGTGGTCTGTGGTCACCACCTGCAGAACCACTCTTTTATTGGGGGTGTCTTGCTAATTGCCGATAATTTCCACCTGTTGTCTATTCCATTTGCACAACAGCATGTGAAATGTATTGTCAATCAGTGTTGCTTCCTAAGTGGACAGTTTGATTTCACAGAAGTGTGATTGACTTGGAGTTACATTGTGCTGTTTAAGTGTTCCCTTTATTTTTTTGAGCAGTGTATATATACAGTGTGTGCGAATGTAGTAAGTTATGTTACGCCATAGTGCAAAATAGTTACAATTTCATGTTAACACTGGAATGATAGATGTGCAAAAGATGATGTGCAAATAGAGATACTGGGGTGCAAATTAGCAAAATAAATAACAATATGGGGATGAGGTAGTTTGGTGGCCTAATTTCAGAATGGCTGTGTACAGGTGCAGTGATCTGTAAGCTGCTCTGACAACTGACGCTTAAAGTTAGTGAGGGAGATAAGAGTCTCCAGCTTCAGAGATTTTTGCAGTTTGTTCCAGTCATTGGCATCAGAGAACTGGAAGGAATGGCGGCCAAAGGAGGTGTTGGCTTTGGGGATGACCAGTGAGATATACCTGCTGGAGCGCAGACTACGGGTGGGTGTTGCTATGGTGACCAGTGAGCTAAGATAAGACGGGGATTTGCCTAGCAGTGATTTATAGATGACCTGGAGCCAGTGGGTTTGGCGACGAATATGTATTGAGGGCCAGCCAACAAGAGCGTACAGGTCACAATGGTGGGTAGTATATGGGGCTTTGGTGACAAAACGGATGGCACTGTGATAGACTACATCCAATTTGCTGAGTAGAGTGTTGGAGGCTATTTTGTAAATGACATCGCCAAAGTCAGTATACTAGTAGAGAGAATGATTTATTTCAGCTTTTATTTATTTCATCACATTCACAGTGGGTCAGAAGTTTACATTAACTCAATTAGTATTTGGTAGCATTGCCTTTAAATTGTTTAACTTGGGTCAAACGTTTCGGGTAGCCTTCCACAAGCTTCCCACAATAAGTTGGGTGAATTTTGGCCCATTCCTCCTGACAGAGCTGGTGTAACTGAGTCAGGTTTATAGGCCTCCTTGCTCTCACACGCTTTTTCAGTTCTGCCCACACATTTTCTATAGGATTGAGGTCAGGGCTTTGTGATGGCCACTCCAATACCTTGACTCTGTTGTCCTTAAGCCATTTTGCTACAACTTGGGAAGTATGCTTGGGGTCATTGTCCATTTGGAAGACCCATTTGCGACCAAGCTTTAACTTCCTGACTGATGTCTTGAGATGTTGCTTCAATATATCCACATAATTTTCCTTCCTCATGATACCATCTATTTTGTGAAGTGCACCATCCCTCCTGCAGCAAAGCACCCCCACAGCATGATGCTGCCACCCCCGTGCTTCACGGTTGAGATGGTGTTCTTTGGCTTGCAAGCACCCCCTTTTTCCTCCAATGATGTCAATTAGCCTATCAGAAGCTTCTAAATCATGACATCATTTTCTAGAATTTTCCAAGCTGTTTAAAGGCACAGTCGACTTAGTGTATGTAAACCTCTGACCCACTGGAATTGTGATACAGTGAATTATAAGTGAAATAATCTGTCTGTAAACAATTGTTGGAAAAATTACTTGTGTCAGGCACAAAGTAGATGTCCTAACCGACTTGCCAAAACTATAGTTTGTTAACAGGACATTTGTGGAGTGGTTGAAAAAACAATTTTTAATGTCTCCAACCTAAGTGTATGTAAACTTCCAACTTCAAATGTACTTCCCCCTGTAGCTGATCTGCTGTGTGTTTGTGACAGTCGGCAGCTCCCCAGACAGCTTTACAACAGTAATTCCTCCCTCTCTCCTCCACTGCCAAATTGTTCTGGGGGAGAAATAGGAACTAATCTTGTACACTGTCATCACAGTACAAACTTAGCCACACAAAGCCATGAATCCAATTTTACCTTCTACACTTGAAATAACTCTGTGTGCTATATATTGTATTAATCTATGTGCACTTTTCTATTGTCAGTGTAATACCTCAGACAATACTTTTTTTTTCTTCTTTAGGAGTATTTATCTAATATTTGATTGGATGGAAAAAAGAGAGGGGAAAAATGTTGCATAAAGAAAATTTTATTACATAAATGGACTATACAAGACAAAGACATGTGTATTATCATAATTAAAAGTGAAACGGACCATATGGTGAGGGAGAGGAGCTGCACGTAAACAATCATAGTGAAAGCCTCTAAGTGAACGGAAAAGCAAGAAATGCTCATTTTTCAACCCGGGATGGAAGGAAGCACTGATGGAGCCATTGACTCCAGGGAGTGGCTAACTAACCTACACTTCTCTGTAACCTTCCCCTCCCCTCCCCTCCCCTCTCCTCTCCTCTCCTCTCCTCTCCTCTCCTCTCCTCTCCTCTCCTCTCCTCTCCTCTCCTCTCCTCTCCTCTCCTCTCCTCTCCTCTCCTCTCCTCTCCTCTCCTCTCCTCTCCTCTCCCTCCATCCCTCTCTATGTCCACTCCTTGCCCTGCTCCCTGGGTTATGTGTGTCTCCAGGAATAGCCGCCACGTGGGCCCCGCAGAGCTGGGATCTGTTCCCTAAGCAGGAAGCTGTTATATGGTTACAGTTATTTCTGTTGTCTGTCTGGGGATAGTTTTTACTGCGCTCCGGAGGATCAATAATTGTCATAAAAAGCCTGCATCACCCCGTGCCCTCTGTGTGTGGGACGGCCGAGTTGCTGTGTGCAGGTTAGGATGGTGATGTGTTTGGGGTAGGAGGGTGTATGTGTGTAGGTTTGGCTGGTGTGTTGGGAAGGGTGGTGTTTCTAGCACATAAAACAAGCAGATATTTCCTGATTTCCCCCTTCCCTGCTGATAAGTTGACTTAAAACATGCCATGCTTTGTGTATCATGTGTATTTGTGTTATACTGTAGGCTCTTTCTGTTGTTATAGGTAATGAGCTGTCTATGTCTCCTTGTCACACTATCTCTCCTCTGTTGTTCCTTCAGTCTGCTTCTCTATCTCCCCATCTGTATCTTTTCTCTGACTATGTCTCTCTGTCATTGTCTGTCCTGTAGTTTCATGCTCCTGCCTCTCCATGTCCCGAAGCCAGTCTCTGTATCTTTTTCTTTCCATTAATTAAAGCTGTTTCGGCCTGTCCTGTAGCCTCCCAGTCTCTATTTATCATATACAGTTGAAGTCGGAAGTTCACATACACTTACGTTGGAGTCATTAAAACTCGTTTTTTCAACCACTCCACAAATTTCTTGTTAACAAGCTATAGTTTTGGCAAGTTGGTTAGGACATCTACTATGTGCATGACACAAGTAATTTTTCCAACAATTGTTTACAGACAGAGTATTTCACTTATAATTCACTGTATCACAATTCCAGTGGGTCAGAAGTTTACATACACTAAGTTGACTGTGCCTTTAAACAGCTTGGAATATTCCAGAAAATGATGTCATGGCTTTAGAAGCTTCTGATAGGCTAATTAACATCATTTGAGTCAATTGAAGGTGTACCTGTGGATGTATTACAAGGCCTACCTTCAAACTCAGTGCCTCTTTGCTTGACATCATAGGAAAATCCAAAGAAATCAGCCAACACCTCAGAAAAAAAATTGTAGACCTCCACAAGTCTGGTTCATCCTTGGGAGCAATTTCCAAATGCCTGAAGGTAACACGTTCATCTGTACAAACAATAGTACGCAACTATAAACAACATAGGACCACGCAGCCGTCATACCGCTCAGGAAGGATTTTTTCCTGACTTGCGTTTCTCAACCCCTTGTCCCTCCTAGAGATGAACGTACTTTGGTGCGAAAAGTGCAAATCAATCCCAGAACAACAACAAAGGACCTTGTGAAGATGCTGGAGGAAACAGGTACAAAAGTATCTATATCCACAGTAAAACGAGTCCTATATCGACATAACCTGAAAGGCCACTCCGCAAGGAAGAAGCCACTGCTCCAAAACCGCCATAAAAAAGCCAGACTACGGTTTGCAACTGCACATGGGGACAAAGATCGTACTTTTTGGAGAAATGTCCTCTGGTCTGATGAAATAAAAATATAACTTTTTGGCCATAATGACCATCGTTATCTTTGGAGGAAAAGTGGGGTGCTTGCAAGCCAAAGAACACCATCCCAACCGTGAAGCACGGGGATGGCAGCATCATGCTGTGGGGGTGCTTTGCTGCAGGAGGGACTGGTGCACTTCACAAAATAGATGGCATCATGAGGAAGGAAAATTATGTGGATCTATTGAAGCAACATCTCAAGACATCAGTCAGGAAGTTAAAGCTTGGTCGCAAATGGGTCTTCCAAATGGACAATGACCCCAAGCATACTTCCAAAGTTGTGGCAAAATGGCTTAAGGACAACAAAGTCAAGGTATTGGAGTGGCCATCACAAAGCCCTGACCTCAATCATATAAAAAATGTATGGGCAGAACTGAAAAAGCGTGTGCGAGCAAGGAGGCCTACAAACCTGACTCAGTTACAACAGCTCTGTCAGGAGGAATGGGCCAAAATTCACCCAACTTATTGTGGGAAGCTTGTGGAAGGTTACCCGAAACGTTTGACCCAAGTTAAACAATTTAAAGGCAATGCTTCCAAATACTAATTGAGTGTATGTAAACTTCTGACCCACTGGGAATGTGATGAAAGAAATAAAAGCTGAAATAAATCACTCTCTACTATTATTCTGACCTTTCACATTCTTAAAATAAAGTGCTTATCCTAAATTACCTAAGACAGGGAATTTGTACTAGGATTAAATGTCAGGAATTGTGAAAAACTGAGTTTAAAGGTTGGATTCATAAAAACTTGTTTTTCAACCACTCCACAAATGTATTGTTAACAAACTATAGTTTTGGCAAGTCGGTGTTTAAATGTATTTGGCTAAGGTGTATGTAAACTTCCGACTTCAACTGTACATACAGACAACCTACAGTTGAAGTTGGAAGTTTACACACACCTTAGCCAAATACATTTAAACACCGACTTGCCAAAACTATAGTTTGTTAACAAGAAATTTGTGGAGTGGTTGAAAAACACGTTTTAATGATTCCAACCTAAGTGTATGTAAACTTCCGATTTCAACTGTACGTCTATACTATAGGCTGTCTGTATGTAGGTCTGTCCTATAGGCTGTCTGTATTTATGTCTATCCTATAGGCTGTTTGTATGTCTGTCTATCCTATAGGCTGTCTGTATGTACTGTAAATCTATCCTATAGATTGTATGTATTTATGTTTGTTTGTATGTATGTACACTACCGGTCAAAAGTTTTAGAACACCTACTCATTCAAGGGTTTTGCTTTATTTTTACTATTTTCTAATAATAGTGAAGACATCAAAACTATGAAAAAAAAACATATGGAATCATGTAGTAACCAAAAAAGTGTTAAATAAATCAAAATCTATTTTATATTTGAGATTCTTCAAATAGCCACCCTTTGCTTTGATGACAGCGTTGCACACTCTTGGCATTCTCTCAACCAGCTTCATGAGGTAGTCACCTGGAATGCATTTCAATTAATAGGTGTGCCTTCTTAAAAGTTCATTTGTGGAATTTCTTTCCTTCTTAATGCGTTTGAGCCAATCAGTTGTGTTGTGACAAGGAAGGGTGGGTATACAGATAGCCCTATTTGGTAAAAGACCAAGTCCATATTATGGCAAGAATAGCTCAAATAAGCAAAAAGAAACGACAGTCTATCATTACTTTAAGACATGAAAGTCAGTCAATACCTTTTTTTTCAATTTTCGCCTAAAATGACTTACCCAAATCTAACTACCTGTAGCTCAGGACCTGAAGCAAGGAAATGCACATTCTTGATACCATTTGAAAGGAAACACTTTGACATTTGTGGAAATGTGAAATTAATGTAGGAGAATATAACACATTAGATTTGGTCAAAGAAAATACAAAAAAATATATAAGATTTCTTTTTATTTATTTTTTATCTTCTTTCAAATGCAAGAGAAATGCCACAAATAATATTGCAGTTTAGGCGCAGTGTGTGTGTGCAAAGTTTCAGATTGATCCAGTGAAGCATTGCGATACTGGACTATTTTGTATCAAGTCTGTCCAAATGTGCCGAATTGGTCAATTAATACATTTTCAAGTAAAAAACTGTAGAGAACATACAAAAATGATATGGTAATACAAAATATAAGTTTACACACTCCCAGGAATGTCATACATGATGGATCATTAGCTTATACACTAACTTTCACACATCTAGATGGCGGGGTGGGTGTGGAGCCAGAGACAGCAAGGGTTCAAACTCCTACATTTTAATATTAAAATTGATTTTTATCAAACAAAACTATGCTACATTTGATCTCTGGGACCCTCAGGATGACAAATCAGATCAAGATTACTGAATGTAAGTACATTATTTACCATCAGAGGTGAATGTATCAAACCAGTTGCCGTGATAAGTGTTTTGTTGTTGTGCACTCTCCTCAAACAATAGCATGGTATTTTTTCACTGTAATAGCTACTGTAAATTGGACAGGGCAGTTAGATTAAGAAGAATCTAAGCTTTCTGCCCATATAAGACATGTCTATGTCCTGGAAAGTTTGCTGTTACTTACAACAGTCATGCTAATCACATTAGCACACGTTAGCTCAACCATCCCGTATACGGGACACCGATCCGGTAGAGGTTAAGCGCAGTCGCAAAAGCCATCAAGCGCTATGATGAAACTGGCTCTCATGAGGACCGCCACAGGAATGTAAAACCCAGAGTTATCTCTGCTGCAGAGGATAAGTTCATTAGAGTTACCAGCCTCAGAAATTGCAGCCCAAATAAATGCTTCACAGAGTTCAAGTAACAGACACATCTCAACATCAACTGTTCAGAGGAGACTGTGTGAATCAGGTCGAATTGCTGCAAAGAAACCACTACTAAAGGACACCAATAATAAGAAGTCCTTTGGTCTGGAGTCCAAATTGGAGATTTTTTCTTCCAACCGCCGTGTCTTTGTGAGACGCAGTGTGGGTGAACAGATGATCTCCGCATGTGTATTTCCCACCGTAAAGCATGGAGGAGGAGGTGTTATGGTGTGGGGGTGCTTTGCTAGTGACACTGTCTGTGATTTATTTAGAATTCAAGGCACACTTAACCAGCATGGCTACCACAGCATTCTACAGCGATACAACATCCCATCTGGTTTGGGCTTAGTGGGACTATCATTTTGTTCTTCAACAGGACAATGACCCAATTCACCTCCAGACTGTGTAAGGGACTAATTTACCAAGAAGGAGAGTGATGGAGTGCTGCATCAGATGACCTGGCCTCCACATTCCCCCGACCTCAACCAAATTGAGATGGTTTGGGATGAGTCGGACGGCAGAGTGAAGGAAAAGCAGCCAACAAGTGCTCAGCATATCTGGGAACTCCTTCAACCATTCTAGGTGAAGCTGGTTGAGAGAATGCCAAGAGTGTGCAAGCTGCCATCAAGGCAAAGGGTGGCTATTTGAAGAATTGGATTTGTTTAACACGTTTTTGGTTACTACATGATTCCATATGTGTTATTTCATAGTTTTGATGTCTTCACTATTATTCTACAATGTAGAAATAGTAAAAATAAAGAAAAACCCTTGAATGAGTAGGTGTTCTAAAACTTTTGACCGGTAGTGTACATCTATCCTATAGGCTGTCTGTATGTATGTCTATCCTATAGGATGTCTGTATGTATGTCTATCCTATGGGATCTCTGTATGTATGTCTATCCTGTAGGCTGTCTGTATGTATGTCTATCCTGTAGGCTGTCTGTATGTATGTCTCCATTGGCCTATAGCTGCAGGCAGCCCTGGGGAGCCCCAGAGGAGGTCCTATAATGTATAGCGTGGCGTGGCGGGGAGCGGAAGCACACTTACAGCTAATTGGTTCCTGTGTTAGTGGCATCCCAAGCCCATGTCAGAACAGTTCTCTCTCTCAATTGTCTCTCTCTTTCTTTCTCTCTCTCACCCTCCTCTCCTCCCCTCCCCTCCCCTCCCCTCCCCTCCCTCCCCCTCCCCTCCCCTCCCTCCCTCCCCCTCCCCTTATATTTAATAGTCTGTGTTGTTGAGTTCAGGCCTTACTGACCCCTGAGATGGCGTCATGTCTTCAGCCCCTCAAACCCCCGTCCCCCCCAGTCGTCTGCCGTGACAGCTCTGACTCCCCCTACTCCCGTCACTCCCCTCCCTCATCCCTGTGGTCCCCCTCCACCTCGGTGGCTCCAGTGTTGACCCCCTCTGTCAGCCTGCCAGCCCAGGCCAGGGCCCCACGCTGGCCCCAACACATGAAACATTCATTGGGGAGAGAGTGAAGGCGAGAGCCAGGCTCCGAGTGTGGCCTGCATTGGCCTACAGACTGCCTGTTATACTACACCTCTTCTCACAATCTCCTCTCCTCCAATCACTTAGACTAACTTTGTCTGAATGATATCTGTGATGAATCACAAAGAACAACTGAATCTATTCAGATCAACTGGAGGTTGATAAGTAGCTGCTTGCTGCATGCTGACAATCACACACAGGACGACGTGACTTCCTGGAACTGGCTCTGTGTGTGAGCGAGCGTACACACGAGTGCGCGTGCATGAGCCCTGTCGCAGCACAAGGCTGTGTCAGAGGATGTGGTTGGAGGTAGGAGAAGACAAGTCTTTTATTATTGGTTACCTCTCCCAAACGCTCAGAGATAAGTGTGTAAGTAAGAGCAATATCTCCCTGTCTCACAAAAGAGGTCTCTGTAGTGCAAATCAATTTACCTCTTCCTGTTCTTCTCTTTTAGCCTGTCTTACACGCATGCACACACATACACACACACACCAATCAGGCCTACTAGTGGTTATAGTTCCTCTCTCAGCCGTCTCAACTGGTTGTTTTGGGGACAGTAAACTCAGTGTTGAAGAAGAGATCTTAAAGATATATCGCTCACACTTTACAAGTCTACCATCGACTGACTTCCACTGAGATTCATTCAACACAGCTAATTGTTGCTGTTCTGTTTGCACTCGAAGCACAGAGGAATGCAGTGTTAATGACTTTGAATGTTTGGGATTTATTATCTAAAGGGCTTCTACATATCTGGATCAGCTGTCTCAGGGCTCATATTGCCTCGCTGCTCCTAGCTGAAACATAAACATGTTTTATCCCTTTTATTAATTGAACTCAGTGTGAGTCAAATACAACAACTCAGTTCAGGGCCAGCAGAATGTCCAACAGAGAGAGTCAACAAAAACATATCAGCTGAGCGCCAAAGTGAATTGGGCCAAGGGAATGTATTCTCCTCTCACCCTGCCCCATAGCCCTGCCCCATAGCCCTGCTCCATAGCCCTGCTCCATAGCCCTGCTCCCATAGCCCTGCTCCATAGCCCTGCCCCATAGCCCTGCCCCATAGCCCTGCCCCATAGCCCTGCTCCATAGCCCTGCTCCATAGCCCTGCCCCATAGCCCTGCCCCATAGCCCTGCCCCATAGCCCTGCTCCATAGCCCTGCCCCATAGCCCTGCTCCATAGCCCTGCCCCATAGCCCTGCCCCATAGCCCTGCCCCATAGCCCTGCTCCATAGCCCTGCTCCATAGCTCTGCCCCCATAGCCCTGCCCCATAGCCGCCTGCCCCATAGCCCTGCCCCATAGCCCTGCCCCATAGCCCTGCTCCATAGCCCTGCTCCATAGCTCTGCCCCATAGCCCTGCCCCATAGCCCTGCCCCATAGCCCTGCTCCATAGCCCTGCCCCATAGCCCTGCTCCATAGCCCTGCTCCATAGCCCTGCTCCATAGCCCTGCTCCATAGCCTTGCATCATGGGTCACATGTGCTGGGGTCCAGCTGTCCGAGGCCATGCCAGGATCTGTTAAGTCCATGCTGTAAATGTATTTCTAGAGTGTAATGATGTGAGCCGTGCCCGGGTATTAAGCCCGTGAGAGAACGGATGGCTGTAATGTGTGCTCCTTTCTATCTGTGTGTTCTCCATTGTTTATGTATGGCTGAAGCAGGTTTGTGTTAATCAGGATCATGGCTGATTATGCCGCCGTAGGGCATAGTGGGTTTATGACTAGTGCTGGGCTGGCCGTGGGTCATATTGGCTGAGGGGAGTGTTGGGTCCTGGGAGTGTCTGCTGGCATGGGTTAGACCAGACCAGGCTCCTCTCTCTGCCCTGCCAATGGCCAGCCCCAGCCACAACACCCTCAGGACTGCTGACCAGGACTACTGCCCAGGAATACTGCTACAATGTTCTCTTCTATACTGGTCCTGGAACTGTACTTAAAACAGGGGCACACATATTCTTTAGGGCTCATTTTACTACTAAAAAAGCTTAGAAAATCCCTTATAATAATACAGACAAAAATATGGTCGTAAAAGTTCAATTAAATAAAATACTGCTTTGAATAGGAACTTCTGGCAGCCGGGTGGGGGACAGGGACGGGTTACTTGGGGGACGGGGGGTTGAGGCGTTGAAGATAGACACCATCTCAGGGGTCAGTAAGCCCTGAACTAAGCAACACAGAATGTGAGAGACAAAAACCAGTACTAAAACAACTACAACTAATCCAAAATAACATATAAAGAGACTGTATAAATATAAGTAACTAAAATAAGTCATAATTGTTGAAAATATATACATTCAGAAATATCATCTCACTGCTAAATTATTGTGAAGTTCCTATGATAAAAGTAGTTTTATTTTATATTTCAACCAATCTGATGTGATAAAGTAATCTGTAAAAGAAACCTCTTCACGCTCTACATGTCATTTAGCAGACGCTTTTATCCAACGCATTTCTAAGGTATTGAAAAAAAGATATAGAAAATAATAAAACTCCACTTCATCTTTCGAGATGAGCTTGAATCCGTTTCCCCCATAGCGAGCTGCGTAGAAATCACATGAGAATTTCATCTAATCACAGTGCCTTATAATCACACCTCAAAGCAGCAGAAAATGCCAGGCAGAATAAATAAGAAGGACTAAATAAATGATCAGTGATTGTTTGGCTCTAAGTGCAGTTAGCTCAGCTTCCTGATTTAGTCGAAGCCTTCAGCCATCCCTCAGTGGAGGAATGGTCTTAGCGGAAGAGAATCGGCTAAAAAGACCCATTTGTCTTTATACCTTCAATATTCGATGAGAGACGTTAATTGCACCGCTGAAAGAAAAGGTGGGAGGAGGGGGGAGGGATAAAGGAGGGAAGAAGGAAGGGAGGTATATACTGGCTAATGGTCCGTAGGGGGAAAAGAAAGGAGGGAGAAAATAAAAGGGGATTTATATTAGAAAGTTAGAGCATATCCTCGGGAGGTTCCTTCCTCCTCCCCCTGTGTGTGTTTTTATTTTACCTGTGTGCGTCTCTAAGCGCTAATGCTCATTAGCCAGTCTGTGTGATGATAGCTCAGGATCACTGGTAGCGTTAGCTAGCGACCATCACCGCGAGCCTCTGGCTAAGGAGAGAGGCTTCCAACGGTTACGCACCACTCTGCTCTTGTCAGCCGGAATCGAGCGCACTCCTTAACTCAGTCTTGTTTTTTCTGGTGGGGGGTTTTACCTTAAAAGTTTGTTGGAAAGATATCTACAAATGAAGTCGCTCAAGGTGCACCGCTTTTCCTTTTTAAGAGGAATTTAGGGGATGCATATGCATTAGAAAAGTCTTTGTGTGGAGAAAGTGCCAGCGCAGCACTTCACTTTGCCTTCTTCCCATCCTTCCTCTTCCACTCTCTTCTTTCTCTTTAATCTAGGGCTTAGTCCTGACATCTCACTCCCAGTGATTATCATATCTCCTGGTCCTCACAGATCTGGAAACTGTGGATAAGCATTATCAATTTGACCTAAACTCTCTCTAAAACGTATGCAGTGATTTCACATGTCCAATCAGTTAAAGCAAGGACATTGGACACATAAGACAAAGGGACAACTTTCAGATATTCCGCTTCACCCAAGCGTTCTCAATTATGAAGCACTCAGCTCCTCACAGTGCTGTAAAGGTTGGGTGCAGTCGCACTTACTGACCACACAGGGCAGTGTATCTGATCCCTCCACCCTAGGGCCTCAGGGCAGGCACCTGCCTCCTGTCAGCTCAATTCCACCCCCCACACCAAACCTACAATCAACCATTCACTGTCCGCCCGTGAACAGCACACAACTGGTCATAAACTATCTTCATGAATCATGTGTGGTACAGACTAAAGCTATAAAGACCTGTGTTTAGCTTTGAGCAGTGTGTGTGTGCTAGTGTGTGTGTGTCTGTCTCTGTGTGTGCATGCTTGTGATTTGGTCAGATTAGAAATTTTTTAGTAATTCATTATTCAAGGCAGCAATCATGCAAGTTTGTTTTACAGTTTTTTATTTGACATATGCATGCGATAGCAATATTCATAATCACACAACCACAGCTCACAATCACACAAAAACATTCCTTTTTGATATATGCTTGAGTGTGTCCATGTCTGCTTTCAACCAGCATTCGATATCCCATTGCCACTCGGTGTGTGTTTTTGAGTCTTTTTATTAAGGTGTGTGCGGATGTGTGTGTGTGTGTGTGCATGTGAGTGTGAGTCTGTGTGTGTTTGTGTATGTGAGTGTGTGCTCACTGCTGCTCCGGTTTTGTCTTTGGGGATCATTTACAACTCTCAACATTTTTATAACAGCCCATTTGGTGATATTTATATTGATCAAGCACAAGCATTGGCTCTGAATACAGGCTTTTCCTGAATCACACCGTTTCTCTGCACTCGGCCCTGCTCTGTTCTGTTACGTTCTGCTCTCTCTCTCTCTCTCTCTCTCTCTCTCTCTCTCTCTCTCTCTCTCTCTCTCTCTCTCTCTCTCTCTAAAACAACTATCTTCCTCTCTGTTGCCAACAGCCCAAGATACACGGCTACATTGCATCACCTCTGTCATAAAACCTAGTGTGTCTCTAATGGTCTCAATGACCCTGTATGTTTGTCTCAAAGGGGGAAAGGAAACCTTACACTTCACAGATGGCAGAAGGATCGTGTTGTGGCTTGCTGAGACGATTTGTCATAGATCAAGCTTCGTCTTCGTTGGGGACAGAGGCATGCATGTAGACTGTTGCACTGTATATCACTCAGCCCTGTATCATGTTCACTAGAGGTGCTGTAAGTCTGTGCCTCAGTCTGCCAGGGGCATGTCCCCATGTGTTTCACTATTTTTCTTTTTTTTTAAAATCTCCTTCGTTCTCGTTCTATCGCTCTCTCTTGTTCTTGTTCTTTCTTTCTCTCCCTCTCTCTCTCGTTCTCTCTCCCTCATTCTATCTCTTGTTCTCTCTCTTGTGCTCTCTCTCTTCTGATGGGCATATAATTAAATGTTCCACATCCATTTCTCTGCTGACATTCACCCTGGGTCTAAGTGTGGATAAGATTTACAACATCAAAAGCGCCTTTTTATTATCCTTAATTGAATTATATGTTCACACTGTTGATTGAGTCACACTCAAATTAAACCGCAGCCATGTATAGAAGTTGTGAAAAAATAGATATGTCTTTATTTGTCCGGGGTCCATATGCTACATGAAGTGACAATTTGAATGGCATGAATGTGTTATGGTGAACTCAATACCAGTCAGGACACATACCTGTATAATACCCTTTTCCCCCTCACTAATTGGGGAGAAACCTAACACTGGGCTCTATCAATAGGACACTCTGCTCAGCTGTGGATGAGTGTCCATGTGGTGGGGAAACAACATTCCATCTTTAAGCCTGACCCGGGTACAGTGGTTAGTGACCACATTCTAAATTCTGCACTTGGGCCCTGGTACAGCACCTTGAGTGCCATCGGAGGCATTAGCATGTGTGTGTGTGTCCGTCTGTCAGTTCCACTGTAACATAACCTGGTGTGGAGAGTTCTGTTTTGGTCAGGCCTCATGGCTCACTGTGGTCCTGGTGGCCTTCGAGCCTCCTCCACTTGTCCCGAGCAGGAATGTGTGAGTAGTTTGGAGTGCCTGGAGCGGCTGGCTTAGAGCTCCCTCCCTGTTGTGGAGACACTCAAGGAGGCCCTCAATGTTCTTGTTTCTCCCATTGGAAAAGCAGAGGGATAACAACTAAGGGTTGGGCAGCCAGGGGGCAAGGCAGGGCGAGGTATCGTCAGCACTGGTGAAGGGTGTGGGGTCAAAGGTGAGGGTGAGGGGGGGCAGGGGAACTTGGTTTGGCACCCTCTTAGATCCCAAGGAGACTCTTAGAGAACAACAACATCCTCTACGTTTATTTCCCCTATCTCCTTCTTTACTACTTTCATTTCCTTGTTTTGTTGTCCCTGGTCTCTTTTCTCTTCTGTTTCTTTTACTGTCTTCATTCTGAAGGAGAAGGATAATTTAGGTCATGACTTCCTCTGGACTGAGTGCATGGTTCAGGGTGTGTGTCTCTGGACTGAGTGCATGGTTCAGGGTGTGTGTCTCTGGACTGAGTGCATGGTGCAGGGTGTGTGTCTCTGGACTGAGTGCATGGTGCAGGGTGTGTGTCTCTGGACTGAGTGCATGGTTCAGGGTGTGTGTCTCTGGACTGAGTGCCTGGTGCAGGATGTGTGTCACTGGACTGAGTGCATGGTGCAGGGTGTGTGTCTCTGGACTGAGTGCATGGTGCAGGGTGTGTGTCTCTGGACTGAGTGCATGGTGCAGGGTGTGTGTCTCTGGACTGAGTGCATGGTGCAGGGTGTGTGTCTCTGGACTGAGTGCATGGTGCAGGGTGTGTGTGGGTCAGGAAAGGCCTTCTCTGGTCTGTGGTTATCTCCTAGAACAGCACAGTGCAGTTAGAGGCATCAAAGACCAAGCACCTAGACTTGAACAACTGTATCTCTGAAGTGCAGTGGGTTGGCACACGCTGGCAGTTTAAAAGCCCTGTATCCTGTCCTGTCAGAGCTTTATGAGCCCAGGGGGACCGTAAAAAGACAAAGGCCTCCTGGCCTTGGGCTGGTCAGTGGGCCAGAGAGTGCTGGGGAGGGCTTGGAAGGTTTGAGGACGGCTGGGGAGGGCTGGAGAGGGCTTGGGAGGATTGAGGAGCAGAGGGAAAGGTTGAGGAGGGCTGGACAAAGCTGGGGAGGTTTGAGGAGGGCTGGGGAGGTTTGAGGACCAGAGAGTTCAGTTTAATCTGGGGCAACGTCTTCCCACATGAACTGACATGATAATGGATTAGAGGGTCACTTATGTAACATCAACATCCAACTCCTGTCTCATCTTACACACTCACCATAACTCTGTTGACCACCTTGAGCTTCCTGTAACATTCCCAAACTATTCCCACTTCCAGGAAAACATGCCATGCACGTGCAAGCATGCGCACACACGCAAACGCTCACTCTCTCTACTGTGATTGTTTCCAGCCTGAGACATACCTGTGTCCAGGTCGCTGACAGATACATGAGTTAGTGTGTGTGTTTGTTTTCTCAGTAGTGGTCTTTGGGAAGCAGGAGGAAACCATGATAGAGAGATAACTGTGTTTGGACAGACACTAGTGGAGCTGAGAGAACACACACTACCCTAAAGCCCACTGATATTACAGGATGTGTGAAAGGCCACAATAATAGTGTTTTATTCAATTTCTTTTGAGAAAAGAGAAAATGTGGTCTGTTGTTATGCATGACACATACAGTGGCTTGCGAAAGTATTCACCCCCCTTGGCATTTTTCCAATTTTGTTGCCTTACAACCTGGAATTAAAATGGATTTTGGGGGGGTTTTACACAACATGCCTACCACTTTGAAGATGCAAAATAGTTGTTATTGTGAAACAAACAAGAATTAAGACAAAAAAATGGAGAAAAGCATAACTATTCACCCCCCAAAATCAATACTTTGTAGATTCACCTTTTGCAGCAGTTACAGCTGCAAGTCTCTTTGGGTATGTCTCTATAAGCTTGGCACATCTAGACAC
>NW_025535930.1:40000-75138 GCF_020615455.1 Coregonus clupeaformis | reverse complement strand
TCTGTTGTAGCCGGTCGGGCACTGGGAGACCCATTGGGCAGTAGCGCAAATTGGTCCAGGGTAAGGGAGGGAATGGCTGGCAGGGGATGTAGCTCAGTTGATAGAGCATGGTGTTTCGCAATTGCCAGGGTTGTGGGTTTGTTTCCACAGGGGGTAGGAAAAAAATTAATAATAATAATGTATGCATTCACTAACTGTAAGTCGCTCTGGATAAGAGCATCTGCTAAATGACTAAAATGTAAATGTATGTAGCCAGGGACACACTCCAACACTGACATAATTTATAAACAAAGCATTTGTGTTTAGTGAGTCTGCCAGATCAGAGGCAGTAGGGATGACCAGGGATGTTCTCTTGATAAGTGTGTGAATTGGACCATTTTCCAGTCAAAATGTAACGAGTACTTTGGGTGTCAGGGAAAATGTATGGAGTAAAAAGTACATTCTATTCTTTAGAAATGGTGAAAGTGATAAGTAAAAGTTAGCAAAAATATAAAAAGTAAAATAAAGTACAGATACTCCAAAAACGACTTAAGTAGTACTTTAAGTATTTTTACTTAAGTACTTTACACCACTGCTAAATGTATCCCTCCCCGGAGGACCTGAGCCCTAGGACCATGCCTCAGGACTACCTGGCCTGATGACTCCTGGCTGTCCCCAGTCCACCTGGTTGTGCTGCTGCTCCACTTTTCCAATCTTCTGCCTGCGGTTATGGAACCCTGACCTGTTCACCAGACGTGCTACTTGTCCCAGACCTGCTGTTTTCAACTCTCTCTCTCTACCGCACCTGCTATTTCAACCTCTAAATGCCCGGCTATGAAAAGCCAAGTGACGCTTACTCCTGATGTACTGACCTGTTGCAACCCCTACAACCACTGTGATTATTTTGACCCTGCTGGTCATCTATGAACATTTGAACTTCTTGTAGAACAATCTGGCCTTAATGGCCACGTACTGTTATAATCTCCACGAGCACAGCCAGAAGGGGACTGGCCACCCCTCAGAGCCTGGTTCCTCTCTCAGTACAGCCAGTAGAGGACTGGCCACCCCTTAGAGCCTGGTTCCTCTTCTACCCAGTACAGCCAGTAGAGGACTGGTCACCCTCAGAGCCTGGTTCCTCTGGTCTACCCAGTACAGCCAGTAGAGGACTGGTCACCCCTCAGAGCCTGGTTCCTCTCTACCCAGTACAGCCAGTAGATGACTGGTCACCCCTCAGAGCCTGGGTTCCTCTCTACCCAGTACAGCCAGTAGAGGACTGGTCACCCTCAGAGCCTGGTTCCTCTCTACCCAGTAGCAGCCAGTAGAGGACTACACCTCAGAGCCTGGTTCCTCTCTACCCAGTACAGCCAGTAGAGGACTGCCACCCCTCAGAGCCTGGTTCCTCTGGTCTACCCAGTACAGCCAGTAGAGGACTGGCCACCCTCAGAGCCTGGTTCCTCTCACCCAGTACAGCCAGTGAGAGGACTGGCCACCCCTCAGAGCCTGGTTCCTCTCTACCCAGTACAGCCAGTAGAGGACTGGCCACCCTCAGAGCCTGGTTCCTCTGGTCACCAGTACAAGCCAGTAGAGGACTGGCCACCCCTCAGAGCCTGGTTCCTCTGGTCTACCCAGTACAGCCAGTAGAGGACTGACCACCCTCAGAGCCTGGTTCTCTCTACCCAGTACAGCCAGAAGGGGACTGGCCACCCTCAGAGCCTGGTTCCTCTCTACCCAGTACAGCCATGTAGAGGACTGGCCACCTCAGAGCCTGGTTCCTCTGGTCTACCCAGTACAGCCAGTAGAGGACCTGACCCACCCCTCAGAGCCTGGTTCCTCTCACCCAGTACAGCCAGAGGGACTGGCCACCCCCTCAGAGCCTGGTTCCTCTCTGACCCAGTACAGCCAGTAGAGGACTGTCACCCCTCAGAGCCTGGTTCCTCTGGTCTACTCAGTACAGCCAGTAGAGGACTGGCCACCCTTCAGAGCCTGGTTCCTCTCTACCCAGTACAGCCAGTAGAGGGACTGGCCACCCTCAGAGCCTGGTTCCTCTGGTCTACCCAGTACAGCCAGAAGAGGACTGGCCACCCATCAGAGCCTGGTTCCTCTCTACCCAGTACAGCCAGTAGAGGACTGGCCACCCTCAGAGCCTGGTTCCTCTCTACCAGTACAGCCAGTAGAGGACTGGTCACCCTCAGAGCCTGGTTCCTCTCTACCCAGTACAGCCAGTAGAGGACTGGCCACCCTCAGAGCCTGGTTCCTCTCTACCCAGTACAGCCAGAAGAGGACTGGTCACCCTCAGAGCCTGGTTCCTCTGGTCTACCCAGTACAGCCAGTAGAGGACTGGTCACCCCTCAGAGCCTGGTTCCTCTCTACCCAGTACAGCCAGTAGAGGACTGGTCACCCTCAGAGCCTGGTTCCTCTGGTCACCCAGTACAGCCAGAAGAGGACTGGCCACCCCCTCAGGAGCCTGGTTCCTCTCTACCCAGTACAGCCAGTAGAGGACTGGCCACCCCTCAGAGCCTGGTTCCTCTACCCAGTACAGCCAGTAGAGGACTTCACCCCTCAGAGCCTGGTTCCTCCTGGTCTACCCAGTACAGCCAGTAGAGGACTGGTCACCCCTCAGAGCCTGGTTCCTCTCTACCCAGTACAGCCAGTAGAGGACTGGCCACCCTCAGAGCCTGGTTCCTCTCTACCCAGTACAGCCAGTCGAGGACCAGTCACCCTCAGAGCCTGGTTCCTCTACCCAGTACAGCCAGAAGAGGACTGGCCACCCTCAGAGCCTGGTTCCTCTCTACCCAGTACAGCCAGTAAGAGGACTGGCCACCGCTCAGAGCCTGGTTCCTCTCTACCCAGTACAGCCAGTAGAGGACTGGCCACCCTCAGAGCCTGGTTCCTCTCACCCAGTACAGCCAGTAGAGGACTGCACCCCTCAGAGCCTGGTTCCTCTGGTCACCCAGTACAGCCAGAAGAGGACTGGCCACCCCTCAGAGCCTGGTTCCTCTCACCCAGTACAGCCAGTCAGAGGACTGGCCACCCTCAGAGCCTGGTTCCTCTCTACCCAGTACAGCCAGTAGAGGACTGGTCACCCTCAGAGCCTGGTTCCTCTGGTCTACCCAGTACAGCCAGAAGAGGACTGGCCACTACTCAGAGCCTGGTTCCTCTCTACCCAGTACAGCCAGTAGAGGACTGGTCACCCTCAGAGCCTGGTTCCTCTGGTCACCCAGTACAGCCAGTAGAGGACTGGTCACCCCTCAGAGCCTGGTTCCTCTCTACCCAGTACAGCCAGTAGAGGACTGGCCACCCTCAGAGCCTGGTTCCTCTCTACCCAGTACAGCCAGCGAGGACTAGTCACCCCTCAGAGCCTGGTTCCTCTCTACCCAGTACAGCCAGAAGAGGACTGGCCACCCCTCAGAGCCTGGTTCCTCTCTACCCAGTACAGCCAGTAGAGGACTGGTCACCCTCAGAGCCTGGTTCCTCTCTACCCAGTACAGCCAGTCGAGGACTGGGTCACCCCTCAGAGCCTGGTTCCTCTCTACCCAGTAAGCCAGTAGAGGGACTGCGCCACCTCAGAGCCTGGTTCCTCTGGTCTACCCAGTACAGCCAGTAGAGGACTGGCCACCTCAGGAAGCCTGGTTCCTCTCTACCCAGTACAGCCAGTCGAGGACTAGTCACCCTCAGAGCCTGGTTCCCTCTCTACCCAGTACAGCCAGTAGAGGACTGGCCACCCCCTCAGAGCCTGGTTCCTCTCTACCCAGTACAGCCAGTAGAGGACTGGTCACCCCTCAGAGCCTGGTTCCTCTCTACCCAGTACAGCCAGTCGAGGACTGGCCACCCTCAGAGCCTGGTTCCTCTCTACCCAGTACAGCCAGTAGAGGACTGGCCACCCCTCAGAGCCTGGTTCCTCTGGTCTACCCAGTACAGCCAGTAGGAGGACTGGCCACCCCTCAGAGCCTGGTTCCTCTGGTCTACCCAGTACAGCCTGGTTCCTCTCTAGGTTTCTTCCTAGGTTCCTGCCTTTCTAGGGGAGTTTTTCCTAGCCACCATGCTTCTACATCTGCATTGCTTGCTGTTTGGGGGTTTTAGGCTGGGTTTCTGTATAGCACTTTGTGACATCTGCTGATGTAAAAAGGGCTTTATAAACACATTTGATTGATTGATTGATTATGAAATGTAATATTCTAAACTGTATATAACTGCCTTTTAATGTTGCTGGACCCCATGGAAGAGTAGCTGCTACCTTGGCAGCTTCTAATGGGGCTCCTTAATAAATACAAATACAAATATAAAGACTGTGTTCTACTGTAGAATATAAAGACTGTTCTACTGTAGAATATAAACTATATTCTACTGTATAATATAAAGACTGTGTTCTATTGTAGAATATAAAGACTGTTCTACTGTAGAATATAAAGACTGTTCTACTGTAGAATATAAAGACTGTGTTCTACTGTAGAATATAAAGACTGTTCTACTGTAGAATATAAAGACTGTGTTCTAATGTAGAATATAAAGACTGTGTTCTTCTATAGAATATAAAGACTGTGTTCTACTGTAGAACATAAAGACTGTGTTCTACTGTAGAATATAAAGACTCTGTTCTACTGTAGAATATAAAGACTGTGTTCTACTGTAGAATATAAAGACTGTTCTAATGTAGAATATAAAGACTGTTCTTCTATAGAATATAAAGACTGTGTTCCTACTGTAGAACATAAAGACTGTGTTCTACTGTAGAATATAAAGACTCTGTTCTACTGTAGAATATGAAAGACTGTTGTCTAATGTAGAATATAAAGACTGTGTTCTACTGTAGAATATAAAGACTGTGTTCTACTGCAGGAATATAAAGACTGTGTTCTACTGTAGAATATAAAGACTGTGTTCTACTGTAGAATATAAAGTGTTATATTGTAGAATATAAAGACTGTGTTCTACTGTAGAATATAAAGACTCTGTTCTACTGTAGAATATAAAGACTCTGTTCTACTGTAGAATATAAAGACTCTGTTCTACTGTAGAATATAAAGACTGTGTTCTACTGTAGAATATAAAGACTGTTCTAATGTAGAATATAAAGACTGTGTTCTTCTATAGAATATAAAGACTGTGTTCTACTGTAGAACATAAAGACTGTGTTCTACTGTAGAATATAAAGACTCTGTTCTACTGTAGAATATAAAGACTGTTGTCTAATGTAGAATATAAAGACTGTGTTCTACTGTAGAATATAAAGACTGTGTTCTACTGTAGAATATAAAGACTGTGTTCTACTGTAGAATATAAAGACTGTGTTCTACTGTAGAATATAAAGTGTTATATTGTAGAATATAAAGACTGTGTTCTACTGTAGAATATAAAGACTCTGTTCTACTGTAGAATATAAAGACTCTGTTCTACTGTAGAATATAAAGACTGTGTTCTACTGTAGAATATAAAGACTCTGTTCTACTGTAGAATATAAAGACTGTGTTCTAATGTAGAATATAAAGACTGTGTTCTACTGTAGAATATAAAGACTGTGTTCTACTGTAGAATATAAAGACTGTGTTCTACTGTAGAATATAAAGATTCTGTTCTACTGTAGAATATAAAGACTGTGTTCTACTGTAGAATATAAAGACTGTGTTCTACTATAGAATATAAAGACTGTGTTCTACTGTAGAATAAAAAGACTGTGTTCTACTGTAGAACATAAAGACTGTTCTACTGTAGAATATTAAGGCTGTGTTCTAATGTAGAATATAAAGACTGTTCTACTGTAGAATATAAAGACTCTGTTCTACTTTAGAATATAAAGACTGTTCTACTGTAGAACATAAAGACCAGTTCTATTGTAGAATATAAAGACTGTGTTCTACTGTAGAATATAAAGACTGTGTTCTACTGTAGAATCATAAAGACTGTGTTCTACTGTAGAATATAAAGACTCTGTTCTCTGTAGAATATAAAGACTCTGTTCTACTGTAGAATATAAAGACTGTGTTCTACTGTAGAATATCAAGACTGTGTTCTACTGTAGAATATAAAGACTGTGTTATACTGTAGAATATAAAGACTGTGTTCTACTGTAGAATATAAAGACTGTGTTCTACTGTAGAGATATAAAGACTGTGTTCTACTGTAGAATATAAAGAGCTGTGTTCTACTGCAGAATATAAAGACTGTGTTCTACTGTAGAATATCAAGACTGTGTTCTACTGTAGAATATAAAGACTGTGTTCTACTCTAGAATATAAAGACTGTGTTCTACTCTAGAATATAAAGACTGTGTTCTACTCTAGAATATAAAGACTGTGTTCTACTGTAGAATATAAAGACCTGTGGTTCTCTACTGTAGAATATAAAGACTGTGTTCTACTCTCTATAATATAAAGACTGTGTTCTGCTGTAGAATATTAAGGCTGTGCCTGCTGTAGAATATAGAAGACTGTGCTCTGCTGTAGAATATTAAGGCTGTGCTCTGCTGTAGAATATTAAGGCTGTGCTCTGCTGTAGTATATTAAGGCTGTGCTCTGCTGTAGCATATTAAGGCTGTGCTCTGCTGTAGAATAATTAAGGCTGTGCTCTGCTGTAGCATATTAAGGCTGTGCTCTGCTGTAGAATATTAAGGCTGTGCTCTGCTGTAGACCATGAAGAGGGGTTGTTGTGTGCTGAGAGTGTGCAGGCTAAACGTGAGCATTACAATGACACTGTGCTCGTGCACGGACTCCTAACATGGGGCTTGGAGCTACTGCGCATGTTAGAGTGCAGGTGCACACACACACACTGACACACATAGTCTCTCTCTCCCTGCCTCTCTCACAGTCTCTCTCTCTCCCCTGCCTCTCTCTCTCACACAGTCTCTCTCTCCTGCCTCTCTCACACAGTCTCTCTCTCCCCTGCCTCTCTCACACAGTCTCTCTCTCCTCGCCTCTCTCTCTCACATGCACACTGACACACACCGTCTCTCTCTCTCTCTGCCTCACTCTCACACACACTCTCTCCTGCTCTCACAAACTCCCTCCCTCTTTCCTCTCACTCACAAATGCTCCCTTCCTCCCTCCCTCCCTCCCTCAGTCTATCTTCTGACAGATATATCGTCATTGTGCGGGCAGGCGGAAGGCTCTGGGTTGAACTTGAGAACGGGACACGAGAGGAGACAGAGGAAAGGACATGACGCTGCTGTAACCAACACCGTTGTTAAACATCGCAGCAGCCAGCGGAGCAACCAGAGTGTTAAGGTAAGACAAACAGCTCTCTACATTCTGCAATAATCTCTCATTGTGACATTATATCTTACTCTCTTTCCCTCTCTCTCTCTCATCTCTCCCTCCATCTTTCCCTCTCTCTCTCCATCTCTCCCTCTTTCTCTCTCTCCATCGCTCCTCTCTCCATCTCTCCTCTCTTCATCTCTCCTCTCTTCATCTCTCCTCTCTCTCTCTCTACCCCCCCATCTCTGTCTCTTTCTCTCTTTCTGTCACTCTCTCCCTTGGTCTCTCTCTCTCTCTCCCTTGGTCTCTCTCTCTGTCTGTCTGTCTGTCTGTCTGTCTGTCTGTCTGTCTGTCTGTCTGTCTGTCTGTCTGTCAGCTGTTGTATTGTGATGAGTCAGGACAATATGACTGAGAAAGGGGGTTGGTAGACATACTCAGTACGTTTGTAATGCTAGAATATTGTGTGTGTTAGACTAGTGTGTGTGTGTTAGACTAGTGTATATCTCAATCTTTATCAAGGGTGTCAATAATGTTGGACCCCACTGTATATCTCAATCTTTATCAAGGGTGTCAATAATGTTGGACCCCACTGTATATCTCAATCTTTATCAAGGGTGTCAATAATGTTGGACCCCACTGTATATCTCAATCTTTATCAAGGGTGTCAATAATGTTGGACCCCACTGTATATCTCAATCTTTATCAGGGGTGTCAATAATGTTGGACCCCACTGTATATCTCAATCTTTATCAAGGGTGTCAATAATGTTGGACCCCACTGTATATCTCAATCTTTATCAAGGGTGTCAATAATGTTGGACCCCACTGTATATCTAAATCTTTATCAAGGGTGTCAATGATGTTGGACCCCACTGTATATCTAAATCTTTATCAAGGGTGTCAATAATGTTGGACCCCACTGTATATCTCAATCTTTATCAAGGGTGTCAATAATGTTGGACCCCACTGTATATCTAAATCTTTATCAAGGGTGTCAATAATGTTGGACCCCACTGCATATCTCAATCTTTATCAAGGGTGTCAATAATGTTGGACCCCACTGTATATCTCAATCTTTATCAAGGGTGTCAATAATGTTGGACCCCACTGTATATCTAAATCTTTATCAAGGGTGTCAATGATGTTGGACCCCACTGTATATCTAAATCTTTATCAAGGGTGTCAGCAATGTTGGACCCCACTGTATATCTCAATCTTTATCAAGGGGATGTCAATAATGTTGGACCCCACTGTATATCTAAATCTTTATCAAGGGTGTCAATAATGTTGGACCCCACTGTATATCTCAATCTTTATCAAGGGTGTCAATAATGTTGGACCCCACTGTATATCTAAATCTTTATCAAGGGTGTCAATAATGTTGGACCCCACTGTATATCTAAATCTTTATCAAGGGTGTCAGCTAATGTTGGACCCCACTGTATATCTCAATCTTTATCAAGGGTGTCAATAATGTTGGACCCCACTGTATATCTCAATCTTTATCAAGGGTGTCAATAATGTTGGACCCCACTGTATATCTAAATCTTTATCAAGGGTGTCAATAATGTTGGACCCCACTGTATATCTCAATCTTTATCAAGGGTGTCGACAATGTTGGACCCCACTGTATATCTCAATCTTTATCAAGGGTGTCAATAATGTTGGACCCCACTGTATATCTAAATCTTTATCAAGGGTGTCAATAATGTTGGACCCCACTGTATATCTCAATCTTTATCAAGGGTGTCAACAATGTTGGACCCCACTGTATATCTAAATCTTTATCAAGGGTGTCAATAATGTTGGACCCCACTGTATATCTCAATCTTTATCAAGGGTGTCAATAATGTTGGACCCCACTGTATATCTCAATCTTTATCAAGGGTGTCAAGTAATGTTGGACCCCACTGTATATCTAAATCTTTATCAAGGGTGTCAATAATGTTGGACCCCACTGTATATCTCAATCTTTATCAAGGGTTGTCAATAATGTTGACCCCACTGTACATCTAAATCTTTATCAAGGGTGTCAATGATGTTGGACCCCACTGTGTTTGGCATGTGTCCTCAGACTGAACAGATTTGGCATGGGTCCTTCTGATCCTCAAAAGGATCTACATCTGCACCATCACTACCTGGTATGGCAACTGCTCGGGCTTCTGACCGCAAGGCGCTACAGAGGGTAGTGCGTACGGCCCAGTACATCACTGGGGCCAAGCTTCCTGCCATCCAGGACCTCTATACCAGGCGGTGTCAGAGGAAGGCCCTAAAATTGTCAAAGACTCCAGCCACCCCTAGACATAGACTGTTCTCTCACAGCAAGCGGTACCGGAGCGCCAAGTCTAGGTCCAAAATGCTTCTTAACAGCTTCTACCCCCAAGCCATAAGACTCCTGAACATCTAATCAAATGGCTACCCAGAATATTTGCGTTGCCCCCACCCCTTCTTTTACGCTGCTGCTACTCTCTGTTTATTTTCTATGCATAGTCACTTTAACTCTACCTACATGTACATATTACCTCAATTACCTCGACTAACCGGTGCCACTAAATGTTTATCTATCCAACAGAATGGAGCTGACTATAATCCTCCTCCTGCTAACCCTCGCCCAGTCTGCAGAGAGTGGAGGAAAACCAGCTAAGAAAGTCAAGAAGGGAAAGCAAGTCATCTGTCCTTCGTAAGTCCTTATCAGTAGTAGTAGTAGCATTAGCAGTAGCAGTAGTAATAGTAGTAGTAGCAGTAGCAGTAGTAGTAGTAGTAGTAGTAGTAGCAGTAGTAGTAGTAGCAGTAGTAGTAGCAGCAGCAGCAGTAGCAGTAGTAGTAGTAGCAGTAGTAGTAGCAGTTGCAGCAGTAGTGGTAGTAGCAGTAGTAGTAGTAGTAGTAGTAGCAGCAGCAGTAGTAGTAGTAGTAGTAGTAGTAGTAGCAGAGTAGTAGTAGTAGTAGCAGTAGTAGTAGCAGCAGCAGTAGTAGTAGTAGCAGTAGTAGTAGTAGCAGCAGTGGTAGTAGTAGTAGTAGTAGTAGTAGTAGTAGCAGCAGTAGTAGTAGTAGCAGCAGTGATAGTAGTGGCAGCAGCAGTAGTAGTAGTAGTAGTAGTAGTAGTGGCAGCAGCAGTAGCAGTAGCAGCAGTAGCAGTAGCAGTAGCAGTAGTGGTAGTAGCAGTAGCAGCAGTAGTAGCTAGTAGCAGCAGCTAGCAGTAGCAGTAGCAGTAGTAGTAGTAGTAGCATTAGAAGTAGCAGTAGCAGTAGCAGTAGCAGTAGCAGTGGCTGGCAGCAGTAGTAGTAGTAGTAGAGTAGCAGTAGTAGTAGCAGCAGCAGCAGTGGCAGCAGCAGCAGTAGTAGTAGTAGTAGTAGTAGTAGTAGTAGTGGCAGCAGTAGTAGTAAGTAGTAGTAGCAGTAGTAGTAGTAGAAGTAGTAGTAGCTAGTGTAGCAGAAGTAGTAGCAGTAGTAGTAGGAGTAGTAGTAGTAGTAGTAGTAGCAGTAGTAGTAGTAGTAGTAGTAATAGCAGTAGTAGTAGCAGTAGTAAGTGTTTGTGTGTGTTTGTGTTATAGACAGCTGTCTGTGTGTGTTTGTGTTATAGACAGCTGTAGTAGTAGTGTCTGTGTGTGTTTGTGTTATAGACAGCTGTAGTAGTAGTGTCTGTGTGTGTTTGTGTTATAGACAGCTGTCTGTGTGTGTTTGTGTTATAGACAGCTGTCTGTGTGTGTTTGTGTTATAGACAGCTGTCTGTGTGTGTTTGTATTATAGACAGCTGTAGTAGTAGCAGTAGTAGTAGTAGCAGTAGAAGAAGTAGTAGTAGTAGCTAGTAGTAAGTGTTTGTGTGTGTTTGTGTTATAGACAGCTGTCTGTGTGTGTTTGTGTTATAGACAGCTGTAGTAGTAGTGTCTGTGTGTGTTTGTGTTATAGACAGCTGTCTGTGTGTGTTTGTGTTATAGACAGCTGTAGTAGTAGTGTCTGTGTGTGTTTGTGTTATAGACAGCTGTAGTAGTAGTGTCTGTGTGTGTTTGTGTTATAGACAGCTGTAGTAGTAGTGTCTGTGTGTGTTTGTGTTATAGACAGCTGTAGTAGTAGTGTCTGTGTGTGTTTGTGTTACAGACAGCTGTCTGTGTGTGTTTGTATTATAGACAGCTGTAGTAGTAGCAGTAGAAGTAGTAGTAGTGTAGAGTAGTAGTAGTAGTAGTAGTAGCAGTAGTAAGTGTTTGTGTGTGTTTGTGTTATAGACAGCTGTCTGTGTGTGTTTGTGTTATAGACAGCTGTAGTAGTAGTGTCTGTGTGTGTTTGTGTTATAGACAGCTGTCTGTGTGTGTTTGTGTTATAGACAGCTGTAGTAGTAGTGTCTGTGTGTGTTTGTGTTATAGACAGCTGTAGTAATAGTGTCTGTGTGTGTTTGTGTTATAGACAGCTGTAGTAGTAGTGTCTTGTGTGTGTTTGTGTTATAGACAGCTGTAGTAGTAGTGTCTGTGTGTGTTTGTGTTATAGACAGCTGTAGTAGTAGTGTCTGTGTGTGTTTGTGTTATAGACAGCTGTAGTAGTAGTGTCTGTGTGTGTTTGTGTTATAGACAGCTGTAGTAGTAGTGTCTGTGTGTGTTTGTGTTATAGACAGCTGTAGTAGTAGTGTCTGTGTGTGTTTGTGTTATAGACAGCTGTCTGTGTGTGTTTGTGTTATAGACAGCTGTAGTAGTAGTGTCTGTGTGTGTTTGTGTTATAGACAGCTGTAGTAGTAGTGTCTGTGTGTGTTTGTGTTATAGACAGCTGTCTGTGTGTGTTTGTGTTATAGACAGCTGTCTGTGTGTGTTTGTGTTATAGACAGCTGTAGTAGTAGTGTCTGTGTGTGTTTGTGTTATAGACAGCTGTCTGTGTGTGTTTGTGTTATAGACAGCTGTAGTAGTAGTGTCTGTGTGTGTTTGTGTTATAGACAGCTGTAGTAGTAGTGTCTGTGTGTGTTTGTGTTATAGCCACTGTCTGTGTGTGTTTGTGTTATAGACAGCTGTCTGTGTGTGTTTGTGTTATAGCCAGCTGTCTGTGTGTGTTTGTGTTATAGACAGCTGTCTGTGTGTGTTTGTGTTATAGACAGCTGTCTGTGTGTGTTTGTGTTATAGACAGCTGTAGTAGTAGTGTCTGTGTGTGTTTGTGTTATAGACAGCTGTCTGTGTGTGTTTGTGTTATAGACAGCTGTAGTAGTAGTGTCTGTGTGTGTTTGTGTTATAGACAGCTGTAGTAGTAGTGTCTGTGTGTGTTTGTGTTATAGACAGCTGTAGTAGTAGTGTTTGTGTGTGTTTGTGTTATAGACAGCTGTAGTAGTAGTGTCTGTGTGTGTTTGTGTTATAGACAGCTGTAGTAGTAGTGTCTGTGTGTGTTTGTGTTATAGACAGCTGTAGTAGTAGTGTCCGTGTGTGTTTGTGTTATAGACAGCTGTCTGTGTGTGTTTGTGTTATAGACAGCTGTAGTAGTAGTGTCTGTGTGTGTTTGTGTTATAGACAGCTGTAGTAGTAGTGTCTGTGTGTGTTTGTGTTATAGACAGCTGTAGTAGTAGTGTCTGTGTGTGTTTGTGTTATAGACAGCTGTAGTAGTAGTGTCTGTGTGTGTTTGTGTTATAGACAGCTGTCTGTGTGTGTTTGTGTTATAGACAGCTGTAGTAGTAGTGTCTGTGTGTGTTTGTGTTATAAACAGCTGTCTGTGTGTGTTTGTGTTATAGCCAGCTGTAGTAGTAGTGTCTGTGTGTGTTTGTGTTATAGACAGCTGTAGTAGTAGTGTCTGTGTGTGTTTGTGTTATAGACAGCTGTAGTAGTAGTGTCTGTGTGTGTTTGTGTTATAGACAGCTGTCTGTGTGTGTTTGTGTTATAGACAGCTGTAGTAGTAGTGTCTGTGTGTGTTTGTGTTATAGACAGCTGTAGTAGTAGTGTCTGTGTGTGTTTGTGTTATAGACAGCTGTAGTAGTAGTGTCTGTGTGTGTTTGTGTTATAGACAGCTGTAGTAGTAGTGTCTGTGTGTGTTTGTGTTATAGACAGCTGTAGTAGTAGTGTCTGTGTGTGTTTGTGTTATAGACAGCTGTAGTGTATGTCTGTGTGTGTTTGTGTTATAGACAGCTGTTTGTCTGTGTGTGTTTGTGTTATAGACAGCTGTATTTCTGTGTGTGTTTGTGTTATAGACAGCTGTAGTAGTAGTGTCTGTGTGTGTTTGTGTTATAGACAGCTGTAGTAGTAGTGTCTGTGTGTGTTTGTGTTATAGACAGCTGTAGTAGTAGTGTCTGTGTGTGTTTGTGTTATAGACAGCTGTAGTAGTAGTGTCTGTGTGTGTTTGTGTTATAGACAGCTGTAGTAGTAGTGTCTGTGTGTGTTTGTGTTATAGACAGCTGTAGTAGTAGTGTCTGTGTGTGTTTGTGTTATAGACAGCTGTAGTAGTAGTGTCTGTGTGTGTTTGTGTTATAGACAGCTGTAGTAGTAGTGTCTGTGTGTGTTTGTGTTATAGACAGCTGTAGTAGTAGTGTCTGTGTGTGTTTGTGTTATAGACAGCTGTAGTAGTAGTGTCTGTGTGTGTTTGTGTTATAGACACTGAGTGTCTGTGTGTGTTTGTGTTATAGACAGCTGTAGTAGTAGTGTCTGTGTGTGTTTGTGTTATAGACAGCTGTAGTAGTAGTTTCTGTGTGTGTTTGTGTTATAGACAGCTGTAGTAGTAGTGTCTGTGTGTGTTTGTGTTATAGACAGCTGTAGTAGTAGTGTCTGTGTGTGTTTGTGTTATAGACAGCTGTAGTAGTAGTGTCTGTGTGTGTTTGTGTTATAGACAGCTGTTCTGTGTGTGTTTGTGTTATAGACAGCTGTAGTAGTAGTGTCTGTGTGTGTTTGTGTTATAGACAGCTGTAGTAGTAGTGTCTGTGTGTATTTGTGTTATAGACAGCTGTAGTAGTAGTGTCTGTGTGTTTTGTGTTATAGACAGCTGTATGTGTGTCTGTGTGTGTTTGTGTTATAGACAGCTGTAGTAGTAGTGTCTGTGTGTGTTTGTGTTATAGACAGCTGTCTGTGTGTGTTTGTGTTATAGCCAGCTGTAGTAGTAGTGTCTGTGTGTGTTTGTGTTATAGACAAATAGCTGTCTGTGTGTGTTTGTGTTATAGCCAGCTGTAGTAGTAGTGTCTGTGTGTGTTTGTATTATAGACAGCTGTAGTAGTAGTGTCTGTGTGTGTTTGTGTTATAGACAGCTGTAGTAGTAGTGTCTGTGTGTGTTTGTGTTATAGACAGCTGTAGTAGTAGTGTCTGTGTGTGTTTGTGTTATAGACAGCTGTAGTAGTAGTGTCTGTGTGTGTTTGTGTTATAGACAGCTGTAGTAGTAGTGTCTGTGTGTGTTTGTGTTATAGACAGCTGTAGTGCGTGTTTGTGTTTATAGACAACTGTAGTAGTAGTGTCTGTGTGTGTTTGTGTTATAGACAGCTGTAGTAGTAGTGTCTGTGTGTGTTTTGTGTTATAGACAGCTGTAGTAGTAGTGTCTGTGTGTGTTTGTGTTATAGACAGCTGTCTGTTGTGTTTGTGTTATAGACAGCTGTAGTAGTAGTGTCTGTGTGTGTTTGTGTTATAGACAGCTGTAGTAGTAGTGT
The DNA here is from genome assembly GCF_020615455.1 of Coregonus clupeaformis. Lineage (NCBI taxonomy): Eukaryota > Metazoa > Chordata > Actinopteri > Salmoniformes > Salmonidae > Coregonus > Coregonus clupeaformis. Next base: position 60,389 of record NW_025535930.1, on the reverse strand, counting down.
CTGTGTGTGTTTGTGTTATAGACAGCTGTAGTAGTAGTGTCTGTGTGTGTTTGTGTTATAGACAGCTGTAGTAGTAGTGTCTGTGTGTGTTTGTGTTATAGACAGCTGTAGTAGTAGTGTCTGTGTGTGTTTGTGTTATAGACAGCTGTCTGTGTGTGTTTGTGTTATAGACAGCTGTAGTAGTAGTGTCTGTGTGTGTTATAGACAGCTGTAGTAGCGTAGTGTCTGTGTGTGTTTGTGTTATAGACAGCTGTAGTAGTAGTGTCTGTGTGTGTTTGTGTTATAGACAGCTGTAGTAGTAGTGTCTGTGTGTGTTTGTGTTATAGACAGCTGTAGTAGTAGTGTCTGTGTGTGTTTGTGTTATAGACAGCTGTAGTAGTAGTGTCTGTGTGTGTTTGTGTATATAGACAGCTGTAGTAGTAGTGTCTGTGTGTGTTTGTGTTATAGACAGCTGTAGTAGTAGTGTCTGTGTGTGTTTGTGTTATAGACAGCTGTAGTAGTAGTGTCTGTGTGTGTTTGTGTTATAGACAGCTGTAGTAGTAGTGTCTGTGTGTGTTTGTGTTATAGACAGCTGTAGTAGTAGTGTCTGTGTGTGTTTGTGTTATAGACAGCTGTAGTAGTAGTGTCTGTGTGTGTGTTTGTGTTATAGACAGCTGTAGTAGTAGTGTCTGTGTGTGTTTGTGTTATAGACAGCTGTAGTAGTAGTGTCTGTGTGTGTTTGTGTTATAGACAGCTGGTCTGTGTGTGTTTGTGTTATAGACAGCTGTAGTAGTAGTGTCTGTGTGTGTTTGTGTTATAGACAGCTGTGTAGTAGCTGTGTGTGTTTGTGTTATAGACAGCTGTAGTAGTAGTGTCTGTGTGTGTTTGTGTTATAGACAGCTGTAGTAGTAGTGTCTGTGTGTGTTTGTGTTATAGACAGCTGTAGTAGTAGTGTCTGTGTGTGTTTGTGTTATAGACAGCTGTAGTAGTAGTGTCTGTGTGTGTTTGTGTTATAGACAGCTGTAGTAGTAGTGTCTGTGTGTGTTTGTGTTATAGACAGCTGTAGTAGTAGTGTCTGTGTGTGTTTGTGTTATAGACAGCTGTAGTAGTAGTGTCTGTGTGTGTTTGTGTTATAGACAGCTGTAGTAGTAGTGTCTGTGTGTGTTTGTGTTATAGACAGCTGTAGTAGTAGTGTCTGTGTGTGTTTGTGTTATAGACAGCTGTAGTAGTAGTGTCTGTGTGTGTTTGTGTTATAGACAGCTGTAGTAGTAGTGTCTGTGTGTGTTTGTGTTATAGACAGCTGTAGTAGTAGTGTCTGTGTGTGTTTGTGTTATAGACAGCTGTAGTGCTGTGTGTGTTTGTGTTATAGACAGCTGTAGTAGTAGTGTCTGTGTGTGTTTGTGTTATAGACAGCTGTAGTAGTAGTGTCTGTGTGTGTTTGTGTTATAGACAGCTGTAGTAGTAGTGTCTGTGTGTGTTTGTGTTATAGACAGCTGTAGTAGTAGTGTCTGTGTGTGTTTGTGTTATAGACAGCTGTAGTAGTAGTGTCTGTGTGTGTTTGTGTTATAGACAGCTGTAGTAGTAGTGTCTGTGTGTGTTTGTGTTATAGACAGTGATGTCTGTGTGTGTTTGTGTTATAGACAGCTGTAGTAGTAGTGTCTGTGTGTGTTTGTGTTATAGACAGCTGTAGTAGTAGTGTCTGTGTGTGTTTGTGTTATAGACAGCTGTCTGTGTGTGTTTGTGTTATAGACAGCTGTAGTAGTAGTGTCTGTGTGTGTTTGTGTTATAGACAGGTGTCTGTGTGTGTTTGTGTTATAGACAGCTGTAGTAGTAGTGTCTGTGTGTGTTTGTGTTATAGACAGCTGTAGTAGTAGTGTCTGTGTGTGTTTGTGTTATAGACAGCTGTAGTAGTAGTGTCTGTGTGTGTTTGTGTTATAGACAGCTGTAGTAGTAGTGTCTGTGTGTGTTTGTGTTATAGACAGCTGTAGTAGTAGTGTCTGTGTGTGTTTGTGTTATAGACAGCTGTAGTAGTAGTGTCTGTGTGTGTTTGTGTTATAGACAGCTGTAGTAGTAGTGTCTGTGTGTGTTTGTGTTATAGACAGCTGTAGTAGTAGTGTCTGTGTGTGTTTGTGTTATAGACAGCTGTAGTAGTAGTGTCTGTGTGTGTTTGTGTTATAGACAGCTGTCTGTGTGTGTTTTGTTATAGACAGCTGTAGTAGTAGTGTCTGTGTGTGTTTGTGTTATAGACAGCTGTAGTAGTAGTGTCTGTGTGTGTTTGTGTTATAGACAGCTGTAGTAGTAGTGTCTGTGTGTGTTTGTGTTATAGACAGCTGTAGTAGTAGTGTCTGTGTGTGTTTGTGTTATAGACAGCTGTAGTAGTAGTGTCTGTGTGTGTTTGTGTTATAGACAGCTGTCTGTAGTGTCTGTGTGTGTTTGTGTTATAGACAGCTGTAGTAGTAGTGTCTGTGTGTGTTTGTGTTATAGACAGCTGTAGTAGTAGTGTCTGTGTGTGTTTGTGTTATAGACAGCTGTAGTAGTAGTGTCTGTGTGTGTTTGTGTTATAGACAGCTGTAGTAGTAGTGTCTGTGTGTGTTTGTGTTATAGACAGCTGTATTTGTCTGTGTGTGTTTGTGTTATAGACAGCTGTAGTAGTAGTGTCTGTGTGTGTTTGTGTTATAGACAGCTGTTTATGTCTGTGTGTGTTTGTGTTATAGACAGCTGTAGTAGTAGTGTCTGTGTGTGTTTGTGTTATAGACAGCTGTAGTAGTAGTGTCTGTGTGTGTTTGTGTTATAGACAGCTGTAGTAGTAGTGTCTGTGTGTGTTTGTGTTATAGACAGCTGTAGTAGTAGTGTCTGTGTGTGTTTGTGTTATAGACAGCTGTAGTAGTAGTGTCTGTGTGTGTTTGTGTTATAGACAGCTGTAGTAGTAGTGTCTGTGTGTGTTTGTGTTATAGACAGCTGTAGTAGTAGTGTCTGTGTGTGTTTGTGTTATAGACAGCTGTAGTAGTAGTGTCTGTGTGTGTTTGTGTTATAGACAGCTGTAGTAGTAGTGTCTGTGTGTGTTTGTGTTATAGACAGCTGTAGTAGTAGTGTCTGTGTGTGTTTGTGTTATAGACAGCTGTCTGTGTGTGTTTGTGTTATAGACAGCTGTAGTAGTAGTGTCTGTGTGTGTTTGTGTTATAGACAGCTGTAGTAGTAGTGTCTGTGTGTGTTTGTGTTATAGACAGCTGTAGTAGTAGTGTCTGTGTGTGTTTGTGTTATAGACAGCTGTAGTAGTGTGCTGTGTGTGTTTGTGTTATAGACAGCTGTAGTAGTAGTGTCTGTGTGTGTTTGTGTTATAGACAGCTGTGTAGTGTGTCTGTGTGTGTTTGTGTTATAGACAGCTGTAGTAGTAGTGTCTGTGTGTGTTTGTGTTATAGACAGCTGTAGTAGTAGTGTCTGTGTGTGTTTGTTTTATAGACAGCTGTAGTAGTAGTGTCTGTGTGTGTTTGTGTTATAGACAGCTGTAGTAGTAGTGTCTGTGTGTGTTTGTGTTATAGACAGCTGTAGTAGTAGTGTCTGTGTGTGTTTGTGTTATAGACAGCTGTAGTAGTAGTGTCTGTGTGTGTTTTTATAGACAGCTGTAGTAGTAGTGTCTGTGTGTGTTTGTGTTATAGACAGCTGTAGTAGTAGTGTCTGTGTGTGTTTGTGTTATAGACAGCTGTAGTAGTAGTGTCTGTGTGTGTTTGTGTTATAGACAGCTGTAGTAGTAGTGTCTGTGTGTGTTTGTGTTATAGACAGCTGTAGTAGTAGTGTCTGTGTGTGTTTGTGTTATAGACAGCTGTAGTAGTAGTGTCTGTGTGTGTTTGTGTTATAGACAGCTGTAGTAGTAGTGTCTGTGTGTGTTTGTGTTATAGACAGCTGTAGTAGTAGTGTCTGTGTGTGTTTGTGTTATAGACAGCTGTAGTAGTAGTGTCTGTGTGTGTTTGTGTTATAGACAGCTGTAGTAGTGCTGTGTGTGTTTGTGTTATAGACAGCTGTAGTAGTAGTGTCTGTGTGTGTTTGTGTTATAGACAGCTGTAGTAGTAGTGTCTGTGTGTGTTTGTGTTATAGACAGCTGTCTGTGTGTGTTTGTGTTATAGACAGCTGTAGTAGTAGTGTCTGTGTGTGTTTGTGTTATAGACAGCTGTAGTAGTAGTGTCTGTGTGTGTTTGTGTTATAGACAGCTGTAGTAGTAGTGTCTGTGTGTGTTTGTGTTATAGACAGCTGTAGTAGTAGTGTCTGTGTGTGTTTGTGTTATAGACAGCTGTGTAGTAGTGTCTGTGTGTGTTTGTGTTATAGACAGCTGTAGTAGTAGTGTCTGTGTGTGTTTGTGTTATAGACAGCTGTAGTAGTAGTGTCTGTGTGTGTTTGTGTTATAGACAGCTGTAGTAGTAGTGTCTGTGTGTGTTTGTGTTATAGACAGCTGTAGTAGTAGTGTCTGTGTGTGTTTGTGTTATAGACAGCTGTAGTAGTAGTGTCTGTGTGTGTTTGTGTTATAGACAGCTGTCTGTGTGTGTTTGTGTTATAGACAGCTGTAGTAGTAGTGTCTGTGTGTGTTTGTGTTATAGACAGCTGTAGTAGTAGTGTCTGTGTGTGTTTGTGTTATAGACAGCTGTAGTAGTAGTGTCTGTGTGTGTTTGTGTTATAGACAGCTGTAGTAGTAGTGTCTGTGTGTGTTTGTGTTATAGACAGCTGTAGTAGTAGTGTCTGTGTGTGTTTGTGTTATAGCCAGCTGTCTGTGTGTGTTTGTGTTATAGCCAGCTGTAGTAGTAGTGTCTGTGTGTGTTTGTGTTATAGACAGATGTAGTAGTAGTGTCTGTGTGTATTTGTGTTATAGCCAGCTGTAGTAGTAGTGTCTGTGTGTGTTTGTGTTATAGACAGCTGTAGTAGTAGTGTCTGTGTGTGTTTGTGTTATAGACAGCTGTAGTAGTAGTGTCTGTGTGTGTTTGTGTTATAGACAGCTGTAGTAGTAGTGTCTGTGTGTGTTTGTGTTATAGACAGCTGTCTGTGTGTGTTTGTGTTATAGACAGCTGTAGTAGTAGTGTCTGTGTGTGTTTGTGTTATAGACAGCTGTCTGTGTGTGTTTGTGTTATAGACAGCTGTAGTAGTAGTGTCTGTGTGTGTTTGTGTTATAGACAGCTGTAGTAGTAGTGTCTGTGTGTGTTTGTGTTATAGACAGCTGTAGTAGTAGTGTCTGTGTGTGTTTGTGTTATAGACAGCTGTAGTAGTAGTGTCTGTGTGTGTTTGTGTTATAGACAGCTGTAGTAGTAGTGTCTGTGTGTGTTTGTGTTATAGACAGCTGTAGTAGTAGTGTCTGTGTGTGTTTGTGTTATAGACAGCTGTAGTAGTAGTGTCTGTGTGTGTTTGTGTTATAGACAGCTGTAGTAGTAGTGTCTGTGTGTGTTTGTGTTATAGACAGCTGTCTGTGTGTGTTTGTGTTATAGACAGCTGTAGTAGTAGTGTCTGTGTGTGTTTGTGTTATAGACAGCTGTCTGTGTGTGTTTGTGTTATAGCCAGCTGTAGTAGTAGTGTCTGTGTGTGTTTGTGTTATAGACAGCTGTAGTAGTAGTGTCTGTGTGTGTTTGTGTTATAGACAGCTGTAGTAGTAGTGTCTGTGTGTGTTTGTGTTATAGACAGCTGTCTGTGTGTGTTTGTGTTATAGACAGCTGTAGTAGTAGTGTCTGTGTGTGTTTGTGTTATAGCCAGCTGTAGTAGTAGTGTCTGTGTGTGTTTGTGTTATAGACAGCTGTAGTAGTAGTGTCTGTGTGTGTTTGTGTTATAGACAGCTGTAGTAGTAGTGTCTGTGTGTGTTTGTGTTATAGACAGCTGTAGTAGTAGTGTCTGTGTGTGTTTGTGTTATAGACAGCTGTAGTAGTAGTGTCTGTGTGTGTTTGTGTTATAGACAGCTGTAGTAGTAGTGTCTGTGTGTGTTTGTGTTATAGACAGCTGTAGTAGTAGTGTCTGTGTGTGTTTGTGTTATAGACAGCTGTAGTAGTAGTGTCTGTGTGTGTTTGTGTTATAGACAGCTGTAGTAGTAGTGTCTGTGTGTGTTTGTGTTATAGACAGCTGTAGTAGTAGTGTCTGTGTGTGTTTGTGTTATAGACAGCTGTAGTAGTAGTGTCTGTGTGTGTTTGTGTTATAGACAGCTGTAGTAGTAGTGTCTGTGTGTGTTTGTGTTATAGACAGCTGTAGTAGTAGTGTCTGTGTGTGTTTGTGTTATAGACAGCTGTCTGTGTGTGTTTGTGTTATAGACAGCTGTAGTAGTAGTGTCTGTGTGTGTTTGTGTTATAGACAGCTGTAGTAGTAGTGTCTGTGTTATGACCTGTATAGAAGTGTCTGTGTGTGTTTGTGTTATAGACAGCTGTAGTAGTAGTGTCTGTGTGTGTTTGTGTTATAGACAGCTGTTTCTGTGTGTGTTTGTGTTATAGACAGCTGTAGTAGTAGTTTCTGTGTGTGTTTGTGTTATAGACAGCTGTAGTAGTAGTGTCTGTGTGTGTTTGTGTTATAGACAGCTGTAGTAGTAGTGTCTGTGTGTGTTTGTGTTATAGACAGCTGTAGTAGTAGTGTCTGTGTGTGTTTGTGTTATAGACAGCTGTAGTAGTAGTGTCTGTGTGTGTTTGTGTTATAGACAGCTGTAGTAGTAGTGTCTGTGTGTGTTTGTGTTATAGACAGCTGTCTGTGTGTGTTGTGTTATCAGAACTGTAGTAGTAGTGTCTGTGTGTGTTTGTGTTATAGACAGCTGTAGTAGTAGTGTCTGTGTGTGTTTGTGTTATAGACAGCTGTAGTAGTAGTGTCTGTGTGTGTTTGTGTTATAGACAGCTGTAGTAGTAGTGTCTGTGTGTGTTTGTGTTATAGACAGCTGTAGTAGTAGTGTCTGTGTGTGTTTGTGTTATAGACAGCTGTGTAGTGTGTCTGTGTGTGTTTGTGTTATAGACAGCTGTTTTGTCTGTGTGTGTTTGTGTTATAGACAGCTGTAGTAGTAGTGTCTGTGTGTGTTTGTGTTATAGACAGCTGTAGTAGTAGTGTCTGTGTGTGTTTGTGTTATAGACAGCTGTAGTAGTAGTGTCTGTGTGTGTGTGTTATAGACGGTGTAGGTGTCTGTGTGTGTTTGTGTTATAGACAGCTGTAGTAGTAGTGTCTGTGTGTGTTTGTGTTATAGCCAGCTGTCTGTGTGTGTTTGTGTTATAGCCAGCTGTAGTAGTAGTGTCTGTGTGTGTTTGTGTTATAGACAGATGTAGTAGTAGTGTCTGTGTGTATTTGTGTTATAGCCAGCTGTAGTAGTAGTGTCTGTGTGTGTTTGTGTTATAGACAGCTGTAGTAGTAGTGTCTGTGTGTGTTTGTGTTATAGACAGCTGTAGTAGTAGTGTCTGTGTGTGTTTGTGTTATAGACAGCTGTAGTAGTAGTGTCTGTGTGTGTTTGTGTTATAGACAGCTGTCTGTGTGTGTTTGTGTTATAGCCAGCTGTAGTAGTAGTGTCTGTGTGTGTTTGTGTTATAGACAGCTGTCTGTGTGTGTTTGTGTTATAGACAGCTGTAGTAGTAGTGTCTGTGTGTGTTTGTGTTATAGACAGCTGTAGTAGTAGTGTCTGTGTGTGTTTGTGTTATAGCCAGCTGTAGTAGTAGTGTCTGTGTGTGTTTGTGTTATAGACAGCTGTAGTAGTAGTGTCTGTGTGTGTTTGTGTTATAGACAGCTGTAGTAGTAGTGTCTGTGTGTGTTTGTGTTATAGACAGCTGTAGTAGTAGTGTCTGTGTGTGTTTGTGTTATAGACAGCTGTAGTAGTAGTGTCTGTGTGTGTTTGTGTTATAGACAGCTGTAGTAGTAGTGTCTGTGTGTGTTTGTGTTATAGACAGCTGTAGTAGTAGTGTCTGTGTGTGTTTGTGTTATAGACAGCTGTCTGTGTGTGTTTGTGTTATAGACAGCTGTAGTAGTAGTGTCTGTGTGTGTTTGTGTTATAGACAGCTGTCTGTGTGTGTTTGTGTTATAGCCAGCTGTAGTAGTAGTGTCTGTGTGTGTTTGTGTTATAGACAGCTGTAGTAGTAGTGTCTGTGTGTGTTTGTGTTATAGCCAGCTGTAGTAGTAGTGTCTGTGTGTGTTTGTGTTATAGACAGCTGTCTGTGTGTGTTTGTGTTATAGACAGCTGTAGTAGTAGTGTCTGTGTGTGTTTGTGTTATAGACAGCTGTAGTAGTAGTGTCTGTGTGTGTTTGTGTTATAGACAGCTGTAGTAGTAGTGTCTGTGTGTGTTTGTGTTATAGACAGCTGTAGTAGTAGTGTCTGTGTGTGTTTGTGTTATAGACAGCTGTCTGTGTGTGTTTGTGTTATAGACAGCTGTAGTAGTAGTGTCTGTGTGTGTTTGTGTTATAGCCAGCTGTAGTAGTAGTGTCTGTGTGTGTTTGTGTTATAGACAGCTGTAGTAGTAGTGTCTGTGTGTGTTTGTGTTATAGACAGCTGTAGTAGTAGTGTCTGTGTGTGTTTGTGTTATAGACAGCTGTAGTAGTAGTGTCTGTGTGTGTTTGTTATAGCCAGCTGTAGTAGTAGTGTCTGTGTGTGTTTGTGTTATAGACAGCTGTAGTAGTAGTGTCTGTGTGTGTTTGTGTTATAGACAGCTGTAGTAGTAGTGTCTGTGTGTGTTTGTGTTATAGACAGCTGTAGTAGTAGTGTCTGTGTGTGTTTGTGTTATAGACAGCTGTAGTAGTAGTGTCTGTGTGTGTTTGTGTTATAGACAGCTGTAGTAGTAGTGTCTGTGTGTGTTTGTGTTATAGACAGCTGTAGTAGTAGTGTCTGTGTGTGTTTGTGTTATAGACAGCTGTCTGTGTGTGTTTGTGTTATAGACAGCTGTAGTAGTAGTGTCTGTGTGTGTTTGTGTTATAGACAGCTGTCTGTGTGTGTTTGTGTTATAGACAGCTGTAGTAGTAGTGTCTGTGTGTGTTTGTGTTATAGACAGCTGTAGTAGTAGTGTCTGTGTGTGTTTGTGTTATAGACAGCTGTAGTAGTAGTGTCTGTGTGTGTTTGTGTTATAGACAGCTGTCTGTGTGTGTTTGTGTTATAGACAGCTGTAGTAGTAGTGTCTGTGTGTGTTTGTGTTATAGACAGCTGTAGTAGTAGTGTCTGTGTGTGTTTGTGTTATAGACAGCTGTAGTAGTAGTGTCTGTGTGTGTTTGTGTTATAGACAGCTGTAGTAGTAGTGTCTGTGTGTGTTTGTGTTATAGACAGCTGTAGTAGTAGTGTCTGTGTGTGTTTGTGTTATAGACAGCTGTAGTAGTAGTGTCTGTGTGTGTTTGTGTTATAGACAGCTGTAGTAGTAGTGTCTGTGTGTGTTTGTGTTATAGACAGCTGTAGTAGTAGTGTCTGTGTGTGTTTGTGTTATAGACAGCTGTAGTAGTAGTGTTTGTGTGTGTTTGTGTTATAGCCAGCTGTAGTAGTAGTGTCTGTGTGTGTTTGTGTTATAGACAGCTGTCTGTGTGTGTTTGTGTTATAGCCAGCTGTAGTAGTAGTGTCTGTGTGTGTTTGTGTTATAGCCAGCTGTAGTAGTAGTGTCTGTGTGTGTTTGTGTTATAGCCAGCTGTAGTAGTAGTGTCTCTGTGTGTTTGTGTTATAGCCAGCTGTCTGTGTGTGTTTGTGTTATAGACAGCTGTAGTAGTAAGTGTCTGTGTGTGTTTGTGTTATAGACAGCTGTCTGTGTGTGTTTGTGTTATAGACAGCTGTAGTAGTAGTGTCTGTGTGTGTTTGTGTTATAGACAGCTGTCTGTGTGTGTTTGTGTTATAGACAGCTGTAGTAGTAGTGTCTGTGTGTGTTTGTGTTATAGACAGCTGTCTGTGTGTGTTTGTGTTATAGACAGCTGTCTGTGTGTGTTTGTGTTATAGACAGCTGTAGTAGTAGTGTCTGTGTGTGTTTGTGTTATAGACAGCTGTCTGTGTGTGTTTGTGTTATAGACAGCTGTAGTAGTAGTGTCTGTGTGTGTTTGTGTTATAGACAGCTGTCTGTGTGTGTTTGTGTTATAGACAGCTGTCTGTGTGTGTTTGTGTTATAGACAGCTGTCTGTGTGTGTTTGTGTTATAGACAGCTGTAGTAGTAAGTGTCTGTGTGTGTTTGTGTTATAGCCAGCTGTCTGTGTGTGTTTGTGTTATAGCCAGCTGTCTGTGTGTGTTTGTGTTATAGCCAGCTGTCTGTGTGTGTTTGTGTTATAGCCAGCTGTCTGTGTGTGTTTGTGTTATAGCCAGCTGTCTGTGTGTGTTTGTGTTATAGCCAGCTGTCTGTGTGTGTTTGTGTTATAGACAGCTGTCTGTGTGTGTTTGTGTTATAGCCAGCTGTAGTAGTAGTGTCTGTGTGTGTTTGTGTTATAGCCAGCTGTCTGTGTGTGTTTGTGTTATAGACAGCTGTCTGTGTGTGTTTGTGTTATAGACAGCTGTCTGTGTGTGTTTGTGTTATAGCCAGCTGTCTGTGTGTGTTTGTGTTATAGACAGCTGTAGTAGTAAGTGTCTGTGTGTGTTTGTGTTATAGCCAGCTGTCTGCAGAGGAGATAGCGCAGGTACCAGCCAACTCCACCAGCAACATCCTCAACAGGCTAATGGTGACATATGACTCTCGGATACGACCCAACTTTAAAGGTTAGTTACACATACAAAACCAACTCAATAGCCTTGTGGTTGAAGTGTCGCACTGGGATTGAACTGTTTTACAGTAACAACCCTAACCCATGACTCTATTGAACTGTTTTACAGTAACAACCCTAACCCATGACTCTATTGAACTGTTTTACAGTAACAACCCTAACCCATGACTCTATTGAACTGTTTTACAGTAACAACCCTAACCCATGACTCTATTGAACTGTTTTACAGTAACAACCCTAACCCATGACTCTATTGAACTGTTTTACAGTAACAACCCTAACCCATGACTCTATTGAACTGTTTTACAGTAACAACCCTAACCCATGACTCTATTGAACTGTTTTACAGTAACAACCCTAACCCATGACACTATTGAACTGTTTTACAGTAACATTTTACATTTACATTTACATTTTAGTCATTTAGCAGACACTCTTATCCAGAGCGACTTACAGGAGCAATTAGGGTTAAGTGCCTTGCTCAAGGGCACATTTACGTCATTTAGCAGACGCTCTTGTCCAGAGCGACTCACAAATTGATGCATTCACCCTATAGCCAGTGGGATAACCACTTTACAACCCTAACCCATGACTCTATTGAACTGTTTTACAGTAACAACCCTAACCCATGACTCTATTGAACTGTTTTACAGTAACAACCCTAACCCATGACCCTATTGAACTGTTTTACAGTAACAACCCTAACCCATGACTTTATTGAACTGTTTTACAGTAACAACCCTAACCCATGACTCTGTTGAACTGTTTTACAGTAACAACCCTAACCCATGACTCTATTGAACTGTTATACAGTAACAACCCTAACCCATGACTCTATTGAACTGTTTTACAGTAACAACCCTAACCCATTACTCTATTGAACTGTTATACATAGGAGGGGGAACTGTTTTACAGTAACAACCCTAACCCATGACACTATTGAACTGTTTTACAGTAACAACCCTAACCCATGACTCTATTGAACTGTTTTACAGTAACAACCCTAACCCATGACTTTATTGAACTGTTTTACAGTAACAACCCTAACCCATGACTCTATTGAACTGTTTTACAGTAACAACCCTAACCCATGACTCTATTGAACTGTTTTACAGTAACAACCCTAACCCATGACTCTATTGAACTGTTTTACAGTAACAACCCCTAACCCATGACTCTATTGAACTGTTTTACAGTAACAACCCTAACCCATGACTCTATTGAACTGTTTTACAGTAACAACCCTAACCCATGACTTTATTGAACTGTTTTACAGTAACAACCCTAACCCATGACTTTATTGAACTGTTTTACAGTAACAACCCTAACCCATGACTCTATTGAACTGTTTTACAGTAACAACCCTAACCCATGACTCTATTGAACTGTTATACATAGGAGGGGGACAGAGAGAAGAGTAGGAGAGGAGGAGGAGAGGAGGGGGACAGAGAGAAGAGGAGGAGAGGTGGAGGAGGAGAGAGGAGAGGGGGAGGAGGAGAGAGGAGAGGGGGAGGAGGAAGAGAGAAGAAGGAGAGGGGGAGGAGGAGAGAGAAGAGGAGGAGAGTTGGAGGAGAAGAGAGGAGGGGAGGAGAGGTGGAGGAGAAGAGAGGAGAGGGGGAGGAGGAAGAGAGGAGGAGAGGAGGAGGAGAGGAGGAGGAGAGGAGGAGAGGAGGAGAGAAAAGAGGAGGAGAGTTGGAGGAGAAGAGAGGAGAGAGGGGAGGAGAAGAGGAGGGGAGGAGGAGAAGAGAGGAGAGGGGGAGAGGTGGAGGAGAAGAGAGGAGAGGGGGAGGAGAAGAGAGGAGAGGAGGAGGAGAAGAGAGGAGAGGGGGAGAGGTGGAGGAGAAGAGAGGAGAGGAGGAGGAGAAGAGAGGAGAGGAGGAGGAGAAGAGAGGAGAGGGGGAGGAGAAGAGGAGGGGGAGGAGGAGAAGAGAGGAGAGGGGGAGGAGAAGAGGAGGGGGAGGAGGAGAAGAGAGGAGAGGGGGAGAGGTGGAGGAGAAGGAGAGAGGAGGAGGAGAGAGAGGAGAGGAGGAGGAGAAGAGAGGAGAGGGGGAGAAGAGGGGGGAGGAGGAGAGGAGGGGGAGGAGGAGAAGGAGGAGGAGAAGGAAGGAAGGGGAAGAGGAGGGAGGAGGAGGAAAGAGAGGAGAGGAGGTGGAGGAGGAGAAGAGAGGAGAGGAGGAGGAGAAGAGAGGAGGAGGAGAAGAGAGGAGAGGGGGAGAGGAGGGAGGAGGAGAGGGAGGAGGAGGAGAGGAGGGGGAGGAGGAGAAGAGAGGAGAGGGGGAGGAGAAGAGGAGGGGGAGGAGGAGAAGAAGGAGAGGGAGGAGAGGAGGGGGAGGAGGAGAAGAGAGGAGAGGGGAGGACAGAAGGAATCCCTTTGCTTAATTAGCTGAAAGTGCTGCAAGCCTGTGTGTGAATGTGTGTGTGTGTGTGTGTGTGTGTGTGTGTGTGTGTGTGTGTGTGTGTGTGTGTGTGTGTGTGTGTGTGGTGTGTGTGTGTGTGTGTGTGTGTGTGTGTGTGTGTGTGTGTGTGTGTGTGTGTGTGTGGTGTGTGTGTGTGTGTGTGTGTGTGTGTGTGTGTGTGTGTGTGTGTGTGTGTGTGTGTGTGTGTGTATGTGTGTGTGTGTGTGTGTGTGTGTGTGTGTGTGTGTGTGTGTGTGTGTGTGTGTGTGTGTGTGTGTGTGTGTGTGTGTGTGTGTGTGTGTGTGTGTGTGTGTGTGTGTGTGTGTGTGTGTGTGTGTGTGTGTGTGTGTGTGTGTGTGTGTGTGTGTGTGTGTGTGTGTGTGTGTGTGTGTGGGAGAGAGAACCAGGGCCATATGCTGCTAGTGTGGTTGAGCGGAGCGGAATGATCACATGACTGGCATGACCACAGAAATGCCAAACACACACACAAAGACACACACACTGGAATCAAACGGGCATTGGGGTGTTTATGTTGACTCTGTGTAATTGTGTGTGTGTGTGTGTGTGTGTTTCAGGTGTTCCGGTGGAAGACAAGATTAATATGTTCATCAACAGCTTCGGCTCCATCCAGGAAACCAACATGGTGAGCAGAGTTACTAATGCTAAAACCTATGTATGCTAACAATGCTACCAACATTCGCCTGTACGTTATCAACATTAGCCTATATGCTTTTAACATTAGCCTGTATGCTATTAACATTAGCCTGTATGCTACCACCATTAGCCTGTACGCTACCACCATTAGCCTGTATGCTACCACCATTAGCCTGTATGCTACCACCATTAGCCTGTATGCTATCAGCATTAGCCTGTACGCTACCACCATTAGCCTGTATGCTATCACCATTAGCCTTTATGCTACCACCATTAGCCTGTATGGTACCACCATTAGCCTGTATGCTATCAGCATTAGCCTGTATGCTACCAACACACACTTGCATATTCAACTTGTATCATCTGGAGACCGTGTACCCAGAAGCAGCATTCATTGTCGCAGAGGACTTTAACAAAAGTAATTTGAGGTCCGTGCTCCCCAATTACTTTCAACACATTGACTGTCCAACTCGCTAAAATTCTACACTTGACCACTGCTACACACCTTTTCGAAATGGGTATAAGGCCCTCTCCCATCCTACTTTTGGCAAATCTGACCACGACTCCATTTAGCTCCCCCCCGCCTACAAACAGAGTCATCTGACCACGACTCCATTTAGCTCCGCCCCGCCTACAAACAGAGTCAAGAGGGAAGTTCTGGTGGTACGGTCTGTACAACGTTGGTCTGACCAATCAGAGGTCTGTACAACGTTGGTCTGACCAATCAGAGGTCTGTACAACGTTGGTCTGACCAATCAGAATCCATGCTCCAAGACTGTTTTGATCTCGTGGAATATGTTCAGGGGTGCCTCTGGGGTTAACATCAATGAATACGCCGACTCAGTCACCGGATTCTTTAAAAAGTGCATAGATGATGTGATACCGATGGTGTCTTTCAAAACTTACCTGAATCAAAACATTTGGATTGATGGCAGCCTTTTCGGGAAACTGAAGGAGAGAGATGCTGCATAAAAACACAGCAAGGTGACTGGGGACAGTTGTATGGTTCATTTAACCTCTTAAAGTCTAAGCTGTTGGGGGGGAGTTACTAAACTAACATATGGAATTGTTTTAAGAGGGTCACACCATGAATCATTTAAATATTTTACTTGGATTTTTAAAGTTAAAATATTGAATTTGGTCATTACTACTATAACCCATAAAAAACATTGAAAAACACATTCATAAATGGCAAAAAAGCTAGAACAGCTAGCTGTTGTGTTTTAGGACATGTTCAATATCTCTCTAGCTCAGGCTGTTATCCCCACCTGCTTGTTGGTAGAAACGCATTGAATAACACATTCATAAATGGCAAAACAAATAGTCCAGAAAGAAATCAAAAGGAAGTTTGTTTTGAAGTGTCTGTCCTGTATCTGAGAGATATCTGAAAGATCAAGAAATTATTTCATTTCCCCCATATTTAACAAATGAAATGGGCACTCAACTACTCCCCCACAGTGCATTGGGAAAGGATTCAGACCCCTTCACTTGTTACAGCCTTATTCTAAAATGGGCACTCAACTACTCCCCCACAGTGCATTGGGAAAGGATTCAGACCCCTTCACTTGTTACAGCCTTATTCTAAAATGGGCACTCAACTACTCCCCCACAGTGCATTGGGAAAGGATTCAGACCCCTTCACTTGTTACAGCCTTATTCTAAAATGGGCACTCAACTACCCCCCACAGTGCATTGGGAAAGGATTCAGACCCCTTCACTTGTTACAGCCTTATTCTAAAATGGGCACTCAACTACTCCCCCCACAGTGCATTGGGAAAGGATTCAGACCCCTTCACTTGTTACAGCCTTATTCTAAAATGGGCACTCAACTACTCCCCCACAGTGCATTGGGAAAGGATTCAGACCCCTTCACTTGTTACAGCCTTATTCTAAAATGGGCACTCAACTACTCCCCCACAGTGCATTGGGAAAGGATTCAGACCCCTTCACTTGTTACAGCCTTATTCTAAAATGGGCACTCAACTACTCCCCCACAGTGCATTGGGAAAGGATTCAGACCCCTTGACTTTTTCCACATTTAGTTACGTTACAGCCTTATTCTAAAATGGATTAAATTGTTTTCCCCCTCATCAATCTGCACACAATATCCCATAATGACAAAGCAAAGACAGGTTTTTAATTTTTTTTGCAAATGTAAAAAAGAAATATCACATTTACGTAATTATTCAGACCCTTCACGCAGTACTTTGTTGAAGTACCTTTTGCAGCGATTTTGATTTAACACTTTTTTTGGTTACTACATGATTCCATATGTGTTATTTCATAGTTTGTTTGTCTTCACTATTATTCTACAATGTAGAAAATAGTAAAAATATAGAAAAACCCTTGAGTGAGTAGGTGTGTCCAAACTTTTGACTGGTACTGTATGTAAATACGTTTATTTTTATTTTTTATGTGCAAACAATTCTGGAAACTTGTTTTCGCTTGGTCATTATGGGGTATTGTGTGTAGATTGCTGAGTTTTTTTAATTTATTTATATCAACTCGTGCGTTGCTTTACCATGCAGTGGTACAAATGGAAGTGACACATAGACTCCAACTAGCATTTAGCATTTAGCATTTAGCCAGTTGGAAAGCAAAGCACATGTGCATCAAGTATGGCAAAGCTTAGGCATCTGGTGGACGTGGACATGGACATGGATGTGGATGTGGTGGATTGAGACGTAGCAAAAAAACAGATATCTTTACATGGGACGACACATTGGAGATAACATAAGGCAAGTACTGGAAACAATAGAACACTATGAAAAATCTGGGTAACCAGGCCTGCTATTCATAGCAGACTTTGAAAAGGCACTTGATAAAGTACGACTGGGGTTTTTATATAAATGCCTGGAGCATTTCAATTTTGGAGAATCTCTTATAAAATGGGTTTAAATCATGTACAGCAACCCTAGGTGTAAAATAGTAAATAATGGCTATTTCTCAGAAAGTTTTAAACTGTCAAGAGGAGTAAAACAAGGTTGTCCACTATCGGCATATCTATTTATTATTGCCATCGAGATGTTAGCTATTAAAATCAGATGCAACAATAATATCAAGGGATTAGAAATCCAGGGCTTAAAAACAAAGGTGTCATTGTATGCTGATTATTCATGTTTTCTTTTAAATCCGCAAGTTGAATCCCTCCACAGCCTCATAGAGGATCTAGATACATTTTCTAACCTCTGTGGATTACAACCAAATTATGACAAATGTACTATATTACTTATTGGATCACAAAAAAAATAGTTTTTACATTACCATGTAGTTTACCAATAAAATGGTCTGATGGTGATGTGGATATACTCGGAATATATATCCCAAAGGAAATAAATTATCTCACTCCAATACATTTTAATAGAAAGTTATCAAAAACGGATAAGATGTTGCTACCATGGAAAGGTAAATACCTGTCAATTTGTGGAAAAATCACCCTGATTAACTCTTTAGTAGTATCTAGTACCTATTTGCTTATGGTCTTCCCTATGCCTAGCGGACAGTTTTTTAAATGACATGAGAATTTTTTTTCCATTTTATTTGAAACGGCAAGCCAGACAAAATTAAACTGGCCTATTTATATAATGAATATGAATTCTGAGGACAGAAATTATTAAATATTAAAGCATTAGACCTATCACTAAAGGCTTCAGTCATACAAAAGTTATACTTAAATCCGAACTGGTTCTCTAGCAAATTAGTAAGATTGTCTCACCCAATGTTCAATAATCGCTTTTTTCCCTTTATTCAGATTACAACCTCTCACTTTCAGTTATTTGAAAAGGAAATAATCTCCCAAATATCACGATTTCTTAAACAAGCCATAGAAAGTTGGTTGCAATTTCAATTTAATCCTCCAGAAACGACAGAACAAATAATGCAACAACTATTGTGGTTAAACTCAAATATACTAATTGATTAAAGGTATAAAATTCGTTAATTATATCATCGGTAGGACTGGTGGAGTTATGTCGCACATGCAGCTAACAAAAACATATGGAAATGTCTGCTCTACCCAAAATTACAACCAAATAATTGCAGCGTTACCGCAAAAATGGAAGAGGAAAGTGGAAGGGGGAGAAAGTAAGGAACTTGTCTGTTGGCCCTGCATTATAGAACATAATTGGTTAAATAAAATTGTGATAAATAAAAAAGTGTACCAGTTTCATTTAAGGACCAAAGGATTGACAGCCGTCCCATATAGATTGCAAAATAGTTGGGAAGAGATATTTAATGTACCGAGCCCATGGCATAGTGTTTATGAACTGATGCGCAAAACATCGCCGGATTCAAAACTTTAAATTATTATATAAAATTCCCTGCTACCAATAGAATGTTATTTATATGGGGGATACAATCTTCCCAGCTCTGCAGATTTTGCTGCGAAGAGACAGAATCATTAGATCATTTGTTTTGGTACTGTTTACTCCAATTAGGGAAGGGGTGGTGGGGTTGGAAAGTAATAAAGGGAAATATATTTTTTTAAAGGATATGTATGTATATGTATTTATATGTATGTGTGTGTATATGTATGTGTGTGTAGGTATGTGTATGTATATATATATATATATATATTTGCGAGAGAAAAAAACATATGGGGGATTGGAAGTGATGCAGACAATTACATTGATGGAAGTTACAATCTTTCTGCAATATTAAAGCTGATCTACCCCCTAAAAAAAAAAAAACATATCTCTAACTTAAACAGAAAGATTTTGGGGGGATTTGTATTATTATGCTAATTAGATCTCCATGGGGGAGCGAACGTTGACTCCAGGGGGTTAATTGACTGTGTACTAACAAATGATTGGTTGTTGCTAGGACTACCGTGTGAACATCTTCCTGCGTCAGCGGTGGAACGACCCGAGGCTGAAGCTCCCGGCAGACTTTAAAGGAGAAGCGCTGACAGTGGACCCCAAGATATTCCAGTGTCTATGGAAACCAGACCTGTTCTTCGCTAACGAGAAACATGCCAACTTTCATGATGTCACGCAAGACAACATCCTGTTATTTATCTTCAGGAATGGAGACATTCTCATCAGCATGAGGTCTGTATGTCTGTCTGTCTGTCTGTCTGTCTGTCTGTCTGTCTGCCTGTCTGCCTGTCTGCCTGTCTGTCTGTCTGTCTGTCTGCCTGTCTGTCTGTCTGTCTGTCTGTCTGTCTGTCTGTCTGTCTGTCTGTCTGTCTGTCTGTCTGTCTGCTAGTGATAGGAAGTTTGACTCTTGTTAATGACTGAGATCTTATCAACTCGTTCAAAATAACAAATATTTAGACTAATTTTGTTTATTTGATTCAGTAATGTCCAGAGCACGCAGAACCCCCTACCGGCGAACGACGAACTAAAAACTCAAAATAATAATCTTCTACAAGCCTCTCGTTCACCATGGGGGGTTAGGGTTAGGGTCACCATGGGGGGTTAGGGTTACCATTGGGGGTTAGGGTTAGGGTCACCATGGGGGGTTAGGGTTACCATGGGGGGTTGGGGTTAGGGTCACCATGGGGGGTTAGGGTTAGGGTCACCATGGGGGGTTAGGGTTAGGGTCACCATGGGGGTTAGGGTTACCATGGGGGTTAGGGGTTAGGGTTACCATGGGGGGTTAGGGTTAGGGGTCACCATGGGGGTTAGGGTTAGCCATGGGGGTTAGGGGTTAGGGTTACCATGGGGGGTTAGGGTTAGGGTCACCATGGGGGGTTAGGGTTAGGGTTACCATGGGGGGTTAGGGTTAGGGTTACCATGGGGGGTTAGGGTTAGGGTTACCATGGGGGGTTAGGGTTAGGGTTACCATGGGGGGTTAGGGTTAGGGTTACCATGGGGGGCTTATGTTGTTTGTGACTGAGACTTATTAAAGTGTGCTTCCAACATTATACATTTGTGATTGCTAGGCATACAAATACAATTCTTTCTTGATAGCTTTGAAACGAGGTCTAGAAGCGGCCCCAACCAGACTAGTTTATGAACGACTCTTGGCGGAACACTTGACTGTCGCGAGGAAGATAAGCACAATATCGTTGGAACTGCAGCAGTCCCCCAAACGATTCGTTTTTGAGTTTGAGTGTTGAGGCATGTGTATGGTTTGGATCTACAAATCTGTGTCTATCGATAACATTCAATAATCAATTAATTGCACTAACTGTTACACTAGGCGATCAATTATCAATTCATAACATGTATTTTTCTTCTCTATGTGTGATCTATTTTTCTGCACCCACATGATAGACAATTAGTGGTTGGAGCACATCTCCAGACTCTGAGCTGGTGGTGTTAATCCTGCTGTAGGACTCATTGCCTCTGTATCTCCAGAGTCTTTGAGCTGGTGGTGTTAATCCTGCTGTAGGACTCATTGCCTCTGTATCTCCAGAGTCTCTGAGCTGGTGGTGTTAATCCTGCTGTAGAACTCATTGCCTCTGTATCTCCAGAGTCTCTGAGCTGGTGGTGTTAATCCTGCTGTAGGACTCATTGACTCTGTATCTCCAGTCTCTGAGCTGGTGGTGTTAATCCTGCTGTAGGACTCATTGCCTCTGTATCTCCAGAGTCTCTGAGCTGGTGGTGTTAATCCTGCTGTAGGACTCATTGCCTCTGTATCTCCAGAGTCTTTGAGCTGGTGGTGTTAATCCTGCTGTAGGACTCATTGACTCTGTATCTCCAGAGTCTCTGAGCTGGTGGTGTTAATCCTGCTGTAGGACTCATTGACTCTGTATCTCCAGAGTCTCTGAGCTGGTGGTGTTA